>NC_068356.1:132950433-133155143 GCF_020536995.1 Dreissena polymorpha | reverse complement strand
GTTAAGGAAATAAAAGTTACCACTTTAAAAGTTAAAATCAAAATTATACCTCGGTTTAAAGCGGGTATATACTATTTTGTCAAATATTTATGAATTTATATAAACTGTGTAAAAAACTTATATATATATATTTCAATATAAATTAAAATAAAAGTTAAGTAGAACATGTGTCGAAAAATGCGAAATAAGCCAGATATTTAATTCTGAAATTGAAAACGGCTGTACAGCCGAATTCGCCAGCATGTATACCATACATGTACGATGTGCATATAACTTACGAGGGGTGTTCCAGAAGTTCTTGGATTTTCGCTATAACTTTCATTTGGTAACATAAATGGACAAACAAATAGCATGTTAAGAATATTTCGTCCTTTCCAAATCTACTCTCCAAATATCATGGAAATACATAAAACAATAAATATAGATCAAAGATTTAAACATGTGCACAATGCGCATACCGACGTACGTGTAACGTTTCTGTTCAACGTCAATGACGTTATGAAGTAAACAACTGTCAAATCTTTTCCCCATAATCACCTCTAACGCGAATGCACTTTATGTGTCGGGAAATCCACTTGTCAAAAGTGTCTCTATACCAGTCAGCGTCAAAAGACGACACGATTCGCTTTGCTGCAACTGTAAGTTCCTGTTTACTTGCAAAGCGAATACCGCGCAACTGTGATTTATCTTCCGGGAAGACGCGGAAGTCCATAGGGGCCAAATCCGGGCTGTAAGGAAGACATAGGCGCTGCAACGTGAAATTTGCCGTAAATTCTGTTTATCAACGACATTTAAACCGAATTTAAATTCGCGTAACGCTCATACTTATAATAAAATACACGCGTGCGCCGCATGTCGTTACTGAGGTCTCTATGGCAACGCGTTTCAAACGCGCTTTATGGAATTCATGCATTTTTAGCTAATATATAAAGTCCGTGATAATTGGTTTGTGTAATATGTAAATTTCATTGACTTTTACCAGCAAACTAACTAGTTATAGCGAAAATCTACGAACTTCTGGAACACCCCTCGTAGTTTCACGGTTTATAATACAAAGACGAATGCTTCGGTTATTGTAGGAAAATATGTACGTCACTATCGGCTCGGGGCGCTAATTTGTCTTTGCTGCATTATATGAAATTCGGCTTTAATGTATAATTTTTCTTGCCTATTTGTGTTATTGTAACATATTTTATCAATATATTACAATTAAACACATAAAAAATCGTATATTACCGCTTTAAGAGGCATTTTCATAAAAACGTACCCTTCATAAACCTAGTAATTAAAGTACAGTTTGCACAAAATGTATTTCCCATCAATGATAACGTTTGTAAAAGCATTGCTCTATGCAAATTAATGACTGAATATGATTTTCCTATCTGGAAGAAATGCCACAAATATGTCAAAACAGTTATTTCATTCGTCTGAAAGGGATTTCCAAACCTGATACCGTTCAAAAGCACCCAATTCTGCCACGCATATTTGTATTGTGTCCTAGTTCCTTTTGACCAAGATGATTTAATGAGGATTGAAGCTGTTGATGGAATCTTTCTTGTTGACATTGGCTGGATGATATGATGGCTGCGAAGATCTTCAACCTCTTCTCTAACGGGTGCAGCTCCCCGCTATGAGGGAAAAAAACAAGTCTTTAAGTCTCGGCAAGCTTACAGGACTATCAGTCAAACATTCTTATAAAACTGAAAACCAAGACTGTGCCGTCCAATATGGAACAAATAAAAAATGTGCTTTGTGCTTCCAGTGTACTCGATTGTGGATTGCTTCGGGTAGACTCGATTTTCTCGTTGTACTGGAAAATTAATCGATTGGTTCGATCGACTCCGAACATAATGCTATTCTTTACATGTGAAGCCGAAGGCATTTACGAAAAATAATGCCACAAGGTAAACATTTAAAACTCATTGGTTGTTTATTTGATTTAAAAGTGATTGTGTTTATTTCCTTGTCAGCGAGGTAACTTCGAAGTTCTAATCATTTTTATTTTTTTCAAATCATTAATAAAAAAGATAATTTAAGCTTCATTTTGGTAAAACAGGGCTTAATGCATATGCATTAATTGTCACCACAGTACCAGAGACTCTCTTTAAACGAAAAACACCATAAAATCAGAAAGTGTAGTCTTTGATAAGCTTGTGCGCATTGCACAGGCTAACCAGTGTGTACAAGATAATCTTATTTTACATGCATTAAGCCCCGTTATCCCTGAAAGCAGCCAATATGTACAGATTTCAATGATAAACTGGCCAATGTCGTCGCACAAGCTGTTAAACACTAGACTGGCCAATGCCGTCGCACAAGCTGTTAAACACTATTGATTTCTTACACACACTGGCTCACTGACTGTCTTCAGTTTCCCAGTGTTGAAATATAAACAGGCAGATGCGGTGGTTATCGCTCCTAGCGTGGTAAAGAGCAGACTGACTTGCAAAACTCCCTCTGCATTAGTTTCCCGCTAGCGCGAACAACTAAAAATGAGTTGATTGTGATATAGTCAGAGAAATAGTTATAGACACAAATCAAAACCCCTACATACCGCTGAACTTTGTTGTTTATGATTTTTTTTTAATTAAATTCCATTGAGATTACAAACTGAAATATAATTCCCAAATTTCTGCCTAAGAGTTTAGTAAAGCAATTATGAACAGTTTCTTCAAATTTGCTAATAATATAAAAATTATTAAGCATAACTTAGATAGTTTTGTATTATGTGGCTTTAATAATATAAATAACAAATAATGTGTTTTTCATAGATTATAATTTGTTATTCCAGATGGACCAATAATGTCTGTATTATCTTGCTCTAAACCACTTGTCATTTGCGTTTTGTCATTATGATGTCTTTCCACACAGGCTCTGTGAATGTATTTTGACAGGATATTAGTGTCTCAAGTGCAGAAATTGACAGCACTGATGGGATTAGATTATTATCACCAAGCGATCAATGGTCTGCTATTAAACGCCTAAATTGTGTAACTAGTTTTCTTTTAAACAAATAAAAAAGAACCCCAAGAGGCATTTTGCAGAGATTATATTGCTGCGACAGACGACAAAGCAATGCAACTTTAAATAACAATGTTCTTTGACTTAAACGTGTTTACATATGTAGAGGCATATTGATAAGAACTAGTTTGCAAACTGTTATTAGTTAATATTCTTAGGCATTGTTTATAAGTTTCAGTCAGTTTTAGAGCTTCCATTGAATGTAACAGCTCACTGTATTTGCCTTTCTTTTCTTTTCTTTTTTTGTTTTTGTTTAAATCTAGTCTGTATTAACCTCGACCACAGGTAGGTCGAGGCTATCTTGCTCTATACCTTACAAAATATTATGTGTTAGTAGCTCAAAATTAATATATATATAAACGTTGTAAAAATCATACAACAAGAATTCATTGTATTATAATACACGTATTATAATGAAAGTACATGCACAAGTAACACATAATTTTATCAATCTAGAAGGTTGATAAAGATTAATATATATGCAATACACAAATTAAAAAAGTGTGAAGAAAAAAGCATGTCACCAGTGTACTAAAAATGTTTAGTTGTACATTTTTTGTTACAGTGGATTTTATTGTCTTCGGTTCATTCTTTGAGTATTCTTACAACTGACCAATGAGGAAATTCATTATTTTGCTGAGTTGTCTGCTTTTGGATATCCAATGATAAAAGTAGACTTCTCTTAAGTCCTGGAACATTAGGGATTTTGTTTGTTTGTTTACACATGAAGACATACTTTTTAATTTCTAGAAACAATATATTGAGTGTATTTGCCTTTCTAATGTTGGCTTGACTAGTCACCGAAGGGGTTGTGTGACTGGAAAAAATTGCAGAAAGAAAAGCAGGGTTCCAACTGGCTCAAATTTTGCTTTAGCCATATTTACTGTTCATTCATCACATTTTATCTGTTTCATGGGGATTTATGAACACAAAGTTGTAGACGAATGGAAATGTCTTGAGCCATATTTGCTAATTTGTAGCCATTGGCTAATTTGGCGAATGGCATAGCAAGCCATGGGGAAGGAAATGCACTACAGACCAGTTCCCCGAAATAACGGATCTCAAAATTGCGGTTTGATCTGCAGTGTTCTTCTTCTGCTTGTGACGTATACATACAAATGTAATACCAATTTTGATATGTTCAAATGATCAAACAAGCAATGTCCGCCACAAAGATGTTACTAACTTGACGTTTCTAATAGTTTGCATTAATGTTTGAAAATCGAACAAGTTGATTCGCCTTTATAATACCTGTTTGGTTAAACTATATGTCTGTAATTTCACTGTGGGTTATCACGACTATACTTCTTACTAGTTTATAATTGACCTATATAAGTAATGCATTGAAATCGGTCCAATATTTTGTTTAAATTTTTAAAAATGAAAGCTTTTGTACCTAACAATCATAAAGATCATTTACACATGATGGTTGTTTAAGCTGGTTTACCCTGGTAGAACCAAGCATTCAGTTAAGTCAACATTCCATTCACACTATTGACTATTGAAAGTTAACAATAAAATATAATGAACTAGTATTTCTCAGATATTTGTTTTGAAAAAATTGACTTCAATACATCACATAAGAACTGATGCTCTTTTTAAATTCATCAAAATATTTTTGCTCTTTAAAACAAATTAGTGCCCAAAGTGTCTTTTCCTTTTCATGAAAAGTATACATTTCTTTAATTTCCTGAGCTGGTAATCACTAACTCATTCTTAGACTTGAAAACAAAGATTGACTTTGAACCATTAAAATAAGTCCAGTATTTGAATATAATTTTATATTGGCTACCACTGTTAATTGTCATTTTGAAAATGTTCTGCATGAACAAGTATGTAGATAGAGTTATCATCCGGAAACCATTTTACTGTTTCGAGTCACTGTAACCTTGACCTTTGACCTAGTTACCTGAGAATCAATAGGGGTCATCTACCAGTCATGATCAATGTTCCTATGAAGTTTCATGATCCTAGTTGTAAGCATTCTTGAGTTATCATCCGGAAACCATTTTACTGTTTCGAGTCACTGTGACCTTGACCTTTGACCTAGTGACCTGAAAATCTATAGGGGTCATCTGCTAGTCATGATCAATGTACGTATGAAGTTTTTATGATACTAGGCGTAAGCATTCTTGAGTTTATCATCCGAAACCATTTTACTATTTCAAGTCACTGTGACCTTGACCTTTGACCTAGTGACCTGAAAATCAATAGGGGTCATCTGCCAGTCATGATCAATGTACCTATGAAGTTTCATGATCCTAGGCCTAAGCGTTCTTGAGTTATCATCCAGAAACCATCTGGTGGACGGACTGACGGACCGACCGACATGTGCAAAACAATATACCCCCTCTTCTTCGAAGGGAGGCATAAATTTTGTTTTTTGTTGTGGCGACCTTGACCTTGTAAATATTGACGTAATTCTTTCGCGCAACACACCGTCCAATAATGGTGAACAAATGTGCCAAATGATTTAAAATGTCACAATGAATGACCATAGTAATGGCCCAGACAAGCTCATTTATGGTCATTTTTGACCTTCAAACTCAAATGTGACCTTGACCGTGGAGATATCGACGTGATTCTTTCGCGCGAAACACCGTCTAATGATGGTGAACAAATGTGCCTAATGATTTTAAAATCTGACAATGAACGAAAGAGTTATGGCCCGGACAAGCTTGTTCCGCCCGCCCCGCCCGCCCGCCCGCCCCGACATTCGCCAATCTAATAACCAGTTTTTCTTCGAAAAACCTGGTTAAAAAATCGAAGATTTTTAATGTGAATACAGGTCCTGGAGTAAATGTTTTTCACAATCACTCAGTACCTTAAGAGATCTTGTTTGGTAATTGATGGGTGAAAGAGACTTATGAACTTCAACATAAATGATTCAAGTGCCGTTAACATTTGTCTGGTTATCTTCTGGTAATTCTACAAAGGCAAATTTTCTTTGCTTGGACTTTACACATGGTCTTTGTAAAATGCTTATGTTCTGGAATAATAGGAACTTCCCATTACATAATAAATGGGTGTCCTCCCGATTGTCCCACATTCCGAATCCAATACCACGTTCAAGTAGATGTGCTGAGTGGTGCGACAGAAAAGTGTACTAATGTGTGAATAACAGACATGTCCGTGAGACAAGTAAGATATAGACACTTACAGTTTTTAGGATTTTGTTTAAGGCTATGAAATACTCGTTTTGAAATGAAAACAATTTGTATGATGCATGTATACATGCAAGTGTCTATTTTATTTAAAATGTGTCAAGATGAATACACGCAACAATGAAAACTGCAGATAATTTATTGTTGAAAGAAACAAAGCAATGAAAACATGACTGTTTGACTGGGTATAAATGAAAATTACATGTGACAGCATTTGTTCACAGATGATATACTTCATATGACTAGCCTATCAGCACATCCAATATTATTTGCCAGCTGTGGACTTGTCCAAATTTGTTATGCTATTCTACAGAATGCTATTCAATAATCTAATAATATTCATCAGACTGATAGCAGTATGTTGTATAGCATGACATTGCGCTGAGAATTTCGACAACTGTGCCTATACATAACATATCACTTTTCATCATAACACAGGGGCACAGTTGCTACATGTTATTGGGGGCATTTTTGGAAATGTGTGACCAAAACTTGACTCACAAATATTTATTCTGCAGAAAAGGGCATTTTGCAAGATTTTTTAGGATAAATATAACTCTACTTTTATATTTATGGTGCTGTTCTTTATCATACGATTTTTTTTACGTTTTTTTAGTTGTCAAAGAGCCATCAATTACTTCGTCGATCTCTTGTTAATTTAGCCACATATGTATTTAAATTATAATTCCTGCTTTGATGTATTTCACTCTACAGATTATATCATATGAGGTTATGTCTAAGGTGTATTGGGCCTTAAGTTTTGTCATGGCTTTTGACGATGCTGCTTCAGCGAAGCAGCTCGTCTTAGTTATCATACCGTGAAAGAATTCTTCACAATGGCGACCTATGTTAAAGACCGAGCCAGTCCGATTGAGTTAGCTAAATTTTCTCAATCGGCTTACCTCGCCGATTATCATAGCTAAAGGCAAAGGCATCTTGGTTCCGGTCCTCTTTAAATTTTATCGAAAGGTTCGGGACAGGAACCAGACAACCAAATTTTTTTATCGTACCAAATTTTTTACGTAACCAATGTTTTTCGTACCCATTTTTTCGTACCCAATTTCGTTTTTGCACCAAATTTTGTTTTCGTACCCAAATTTTGTTCGTACCCAAATTTTGTTTCTCTAACAATCTATAACCCGGTACTTAGGCTGAATGGGTCAAGTTCCCCACAGGTACTTCTTCCCCGTACCCTGGGTACTTTGAAGTATGCTTCACCGTACACCGATTTTCAAATGATACTTTCGGGTACCCGGTATACTTACAGGCACCCCATCTTTCCTTATAAAAAAATTCGTATCCAATTGGTTTTCGTCATAGAGTTATTGCCCTTTTATTATAAATATATCTCTTTTCTAATTGATTTTTTTTCTTTTTATGTCCTAGTCTCTGGAACTTATGTTCTGAATTTAATAAAAAAAATATATGCACCTTCAGTTTAGGGTGGTCATACACACAATGTTCGGTTGTTTCGCTCGATTGATTGCAGCATCACTATTGGAGTGACAAGTGCATACTGAGAGGTTGTTCTTTTCCAACATTTTTAAGGCATTTATTCCCTTTGATTGATATGATGACATTTACATTTATGTGTCAGGTCACAGTAACTAGTGATCCAATTTGAGAAAATGCAGTATCACCTTGTGAAGAAATTATCACATCATTTGCACGATGAGTTTTCAGAGATTTATTATTTTATGATAAATAGTTTGCTTCCATTTGAGGGGGGGGGGGGGGGTGAGAGAAAATACGTAGAAGTACGTGTTGTTTTAAATCATTATTTATGACGTGTAACGAGTCATAAATATGCGCATGCACCCTAATGTAAAATCGTGTGGTAAAGTTCTCATTGAAGGATTCTATTTTGTAGGCGTGAGTTTGATTCCAGCTTGGAAACCTATCCCCTAATTGTTTTATAAATTTTGTATACTTACAACCCTAGAACTCAAATATTTTCTTCAAATATTTCATTCCCCTTCTGTTTGGCATTCATATGTCTATTTTATTTCAGACAATCATTTTAGGTGCTAGTTTAATTTGTGATGAATTCTGGGTGGTAAGTGTGTTGTCCGGTTCGGCTGTTAGCCATCAAACCGGTTTAAAACCCTAATTCAAGACTTTCCAAGGCAGTGATGCCATTTTGATCATTGAATGGTCATTGTTTTATGTTTAAAAGTAGACATTAGCACGAATGTATCTTCCTATAGAGTTCCTGGACTTTGCTTTTTTGTTTATAAACAACTTGTGTTTATTTTAATATTACACTCATACATTTAGTTAATTTGTGTATTTTAATATATCAACTATTATCTGTATATAGAAGAAATGCTGTCCTTGTTGTTCTTCTATGGGCTGTGTTTTGTTTGTAAAGAGAGTATATTTCCTGTATTTTTGTTACCTATTCTGCATAATGGTGACATCCATTTATCATATAACTGTAAAACAAAATTGTCAGAATGTAACAGAAAATTGTGGGAAACACAAGGAAAGTCCCTGGATTAATTAATCTGCCATACCATTTCTGTTCGAATGAATGAAGGGAACCGAATATGTTTAATCAATTGGCAATAAATGCTTTAAGTCCAAATTTTACAACAGCCATAATGTCATGGTCATGTTTTCAGGTTCTGTTTGCTCATTAAAATGTCAAATGAGGAGATATAAATTTAGTTATCATGTTAAATGAGAAATGAGATATGTTTTCCCAAGAAAAACAGCTGAAATGCCTGATCGATGACAACTTTAATGTAAATTATCTTGTAAATGAAGGCTCTTCTTAAAAAATACCCAGTTTAGGTGAAACGTTTTGTCCCTGATTAGCCTGTGTGCACTGCGCAGCTGAATATGGGACGATACTTTAAACACATTCATTAAGCCCCTTTTTCCCAGAACGAGGTGTATACTCTCTATATATTAGTATCACACTAAAGTCTTGATAAGCAAACGAAAAGGCACCCAATTCTTTAGTATGATTGCATTCTTTTATTTAACCATCTCAAGTCTCTACAATTAAAAGAAATGTACCAGTTCTGAACTGACTGGTTGCTTCCTCAGGTTTCACAATCTAGTGAGACTCTTCATTCCATGTATATTTGCTAATTTAAATGCACCCAGCTAGATTGTTCACATACCTGACGATTGAAGGAGGTATAATGTTTAATGAATGATAATGGCCGCCTCATTAGAAACTCATCAGTGACAACGACCATGGGAGGGAAATAGTTGCCCCTGCAGTGCCGATAACTATTGTATCCATGTTTGTATATTTTCTTTCATTCATTGTACCAATAAGCTTGTAAAAATAAAGCAAATTATTATGTAAAAGCGTTGTTTTTATGGAGAAATAATGCAATTATAATATTACCCCCTGCATCGCAACTAACTGTTGTAACCATCTTTTGAATGTTTACATGCATGTATTGTACCAATATGCTTGAGCGTAAACAGCAAATTATTTTGCAACAGCTTTTTTTATTTGAAAAGTTAATGTCATTGTAGTATTTGCTGCATACCTTTTTGAATTAGTGAACATATCTTTTGACATGCAAAAGCAATATTTTGTTTTGAAGCTTTTTTTTTACAAATATGTTAACGTTTATCATATCTTTGTGAAGTTTACATGGGGTATCCTTTATTTTTCTGAATATTGACCTAAGCTGTTTTTACTCCATATCTTTTAGTGCTTATCAAAACTTCACAGCAATTTACATTTAAGTACGATATTGATTTTAACTTGGAGATGCTTAACTCATATCCCACCAGCTCTAAATTATAATTGTATAGTATAATGGTGTTGTAAAAGGTACTGTTGATAAACGCTCCATTTTTGGGGTCGTCATAATTCAATTAGTTTCCGGCCATACACAGGTGTAATACCTGTTTACATGCATGTATTGTACCAATATGCTTGAACATAAACAGCAAATTATTATGCAACAGCTTTTTTAATTTGAAAAGTTAATGTCATTGTAATATTTGCTGCATTACTTTTTGAATTAGTGAACAAATTGTTTGACATGCAAAAGCAATATTTTGTTTTGAAGCGTTTTTTTTTTTACAAATATGTTAACGTTTATCATATCTTTGTGAAGTTTACATGGAGTATCCTTTATTTTTGTGAATATTGACCTAAGCTGTTTTGACTTTTAGTGCTTATCAAAACTTCACAGCAATTTACATTAAAGTACGATATTGATTTTAACTTGGAGATGCTTAACTCATTTTCCACCAGCTCTAAATTATAATTGTATAGTATAATGGTGTTGCAATAGGTACTGTTGATAAACGCTCCCTTTTTGGGGTCGTCATTATTCAATTAGTTTCCGTCCATACACAGGTATTACCTTTAGTAAAGAGTCGCTGACAGTATTATTCATTATGATGTTATTGAATATATAACTGGACCGTGCTCTGTTAAAGGGGGTTTAATGCATGTGCGTGAAGTTTCATCCCAGATTAGCCTGTGCAGTCCACCTTTTTTGGTTTATGATATGTTGTGTTTCAAGAAAGTCTCGTCTTAGCAAAAATCTAGTTTAGGCGGTTAGTGTCATCCCTGATTGGGATAACACTTTACGCACATGCATTAAACACCCTTTTCACAGAGCACGAGACAACTGCCGTAGTTGCATGACATGATTGTTGATTTTGTAATAATGTTGTTTTAAAGATGTTTTTAATAAAAATAAGGAATCACAAAGCATACATTCTTTGATATTGCAAATCCCAATATCCTGTTGATTTGTAGAAAGATATTTGGGTGTAACTATTAATGGGATTTGAAGTTGGACATGTAAATGTCTCGGTAAAGGTTTTCTAAAAAAAAATTAATATAAAAAACACATAAATATCGGGCGAAAAAAGTATTGGCTGTCAAAATTGTCACATTTCTAATGATGTAACTGAAACAAACAAAGCGTGACAATCAGTGCAAAACCCATGAGGTAGGATTAAGTATGGTCTATGTTTAATCTATGAAAATGAGAATGGAACACTTTCTTGAAAATAAATTTCAAATAAATGTTACTTGCTGATCTATCTACCAACACGACAAAATTGTTGTCGGTCGAAAAAAACACACACGCGAACAGACGTTTTTGCACATCACCGGTATATGCTTTTTCTTCAGTTACCATGCTTCGTAATTTATGATCAAAAGTTAATATTTGTATGGACGTTGAACATATGTTTATATCCAACAGCCGTAAAACAATACAGCGACATATACAATCAATCACTATCGGTATAGTGTTCAAAATAAATTGATCGGTAATACATTATAAGTACTCAACATTTTATTTACGGTACTATTATCAGCTTGTTAATATATTTTCTTTGAGTAAACTCGTTCATAATATGATATTAAAATCGTATATACATTTACATACTGTTAACAAAGCGTTAAAACTCACACGAAAAATGCTAAACCAAAATACCCACCTGCTCATGTTCACATATTGATTCAGCCTGTTCAGTGGTGTTAAGTCAGGTTTTGTGATTTAATTTTCACTATAATAGTTTTTGTTTAACGTATGTCTATGCTTCATAAAAATACTACATGAAAATTCAATAAAATACACGAAACATGCAATAACAATCAGACTCTCCGGTTTTTATTTGATTATATTTACAATAACGCAACATGCATTAAAACTGCTTGTTTTCCTGGTTGTTTTATACACCAGTTTATATTGAATGAAAGCAAACTTTACAAACATAATGATTTGCATTGCAGAAATGTTAATAGATCATTTTTGTTTAATTCTATGCAATCCATAAAACATATTAACAGTTTTACTATTTCAGGCACGTATTCAAAATAAAAAACAGCTAATGGTCACAAACCCCGGTTAAAACCAATATTGTTTTCAGGTGCTCAAACTTTCATGCGGATTCATATTTTTTTTAAAGATATTGTGCTGAAACAAAATGGTATTGAGGCAGACTGACCTATGGAGAGTAAGATGGACAAGGGCAAAGTAATATTCACTTTAATGTACAATACCTGGTGACCTTGACCTTTGACAAACCTTTGACCTTTGTGCAGTAATATTTAATTTAACAATAATATGTTTGAACCTTATACGAATTGTAATGTTTGCACCGCTTTCACCCAGACAATAAATCATAAACAGCAAATGACTCATGAGCCACATTATTTACCCCTGAAATGAAAATCATTTTATTTGTCTTCGATAGGCCTCCAGGGGTTCCGTGTGCATAAAAGGACTCCTAAAAAGGATTGAATTCCAAGACATTATGTTCTGACA
This sequence comes from Dreissena polymorpha, assembly GCF_020536995.1. NCBI lineage: Eukaryota > Metazoa > Mollusca > Bivalvia > Myida > Dreissenidae > Dreissena > Dreissena polymorpha. The sequence goes on along the minus strand of NC_068356.1, from coordinate 133,142,692 downwards.
ATAAAACCCTATGTTCTGGTAAAAGAAATAGTGTATCTATGCTTCAGAAATATTGTGTTTTTGCACATGTATGCAACACTATAACAACAAAATTTCGAGATCTTTGGATACAATTTCAAAAATATTTTCTTTTCTGCAAATATATGACAATATTTGTGCATAAAAATGTTATATTTACCCCGTTAACTCTTAACACAATACAAACGCGCGTTTATATGTTCGTATGTGTATTGACTTTTTCATATGCCAGAATGGCCAAACACGATTTTGTATAAAAAAAACTAAACTAAAAAAGGTGAACACTGGGTTCCGAAGTTCATATGCAGGTTAATATAATTGTACATTTTGTTATTATTTTTTGTTTTGCTTTTAAATCCGACACCATATAATATTTCGTACGACATAAAAGTCACGTAAAGATCCAAAATCAAACTAATTTAATTAAATAAGACACAATGGCGATTATAGTTCATTTTATGCAATACATGTACATGTTTTCAAAAGTGAAATAGCGATGGAAAATGCTTTACGTCAAGTGAATGCAGTAGTGTACAAATAGTGACGAAACATAACTAGAGTGCTGGGTCGTATCATTGTGAAGCTGAACCAGACCAGAACAGAGCAAGTGTGAAGCTGTACAAGGTTGTATAAATCTCTAAAAATCCGGATTTTTTAAAAAGAAATTGCAATTCCTTATTAAGCCAATATTAAACAATAAAACCACACCTTAGCTTCTGCGTTTTGAGCTTTACAAATTCAGTAATGAAATACATTTGATAAGTATTTATAAACATATAATTAGGAGTCTGTTCCATGTCGCTTCAGTCAAATTCTATCCAATTCTTGCTTGCTTCGAGTTAGATTCCCGGGATAAGGTTTGCTGAAATTCAAAATAGATCTATATGATTTATATCTAAAAAGGACCGCAAAAATAATATTGTGATATGGTAACTTTCGTTTATCTTTCCAATCGCTTATATTTTAGTATTCGTATCATACATTTTAAATGAAAATTTACATGAAAAGCGCTTCATTTAAAATAATAATCATATTGATTGCATTAATATAGTTCACATATTAAAATGCTGTTTTGTATCAACACATGCCAAAGTGCAAGATAATTTTTGAAAGACAAATTCTGCGTCATGTAAATACATGTAATTAACATGCTACTAACTGACATATCAGTGTACTTTGGTATATATTTGTGTGGACTCAAATACATTTAGAACCTGTCAACTAAAAATAGATGCTAAATTAAAAACATATACACCACTGTCAATTTGTTCCTTAAATAACATATCCGAAATCTTTTCAAAGAAGGATTCTTTAAATATATAGCATTAAAAAACTTGTCTAAATAAGTATTATTCAAATAAGTATATAACAAATACAATTAATACTATATATTTCACAATAAATATTATTCTTCAAAGTATTGCTTGAAATAATTAAAAGCAACTAGTTCCGATTTGTGCCTAAAATAAGACACTATAAACAATGAAGTTTTTTTCTTAAGAAAGTACCATAATATAACTACCCTGTAAGATTAAGATGTAACGTTAATTTTACTGCATTTAGCCACTCATTAGAATATCCGTGTAGGGACCAGAATTTACTTAAACTAAAGCTTCAGTTTTCTAATGATAGCTCAGGCATATTTGAAAAATAATCAGGCAACAAACATTTCACAAAAAGAACTTATTTTTAAAAGGAATTAGTTCCAGTTTGTGACAAAAAAAAATATGTACAGATATTTATGTTGGATCAATACACTCAATGGGACACCCACGGAGAGGCCAAACATTTTTAACAAGACTTTGATATTGATACCACAGTCACATTTGAAAAATAATCAGGCAACACGCATTTCACAAAAGGAACTATATTTTAAAAGTATTTATAATGAGTACAAAAGTACAGCAAAAAGAACTTTTAACAATCATACGGTACATTTATGGTGTCATGATTCAAACCTGTAACGCAAATTTAAAATTTCATCCAATACTCAGATCACTTACAGAAGACTTGTGTTATACCAGGAGCCTGTATTCACCAACCTAATCTTACACTTAAGAATAAAGGGTAGACTGAGAAGCTGCAACCAGCTTTTGAATATAAACAGGCTTACAGGCTGATAAAAAAAGTCATCAACAAAATAGTCTTCATGAAGAATGATGTAAATAGAGGGTGTTTATACCAAGTTTGACTTAAATTAAAGCAATTCTTGAATATTCAAATTTAAAGAATACATGTATTCGTTATTCTAAGACTTAAGTCTATGCACTATTTGGTGAATACAAGCACAGATTAATATCATTAACAAACAATGATAACAACTTTATGAAAAGTCCCAACATACAGTCTATTTAAATCTATTCTTTAACTTTGCGAACAGTTATTTAAAAATCTGGTATACTATGTATGTTTGTTTGAAACTTTCATCTAAAAATATCATGTCCCCAGATCACAGTTTTATCCTTATGCAAAAAAGTATATAACAGTCCATCCTTTAGCTAAGTTTAAACCTATTTATTATTGCTCGATTGCATTGCAAGCCCTAGGCTTATTTAAACTCTCTCGAGTCCATTTCCTGGCTGGGAATAAGAACCAGTACTTGGTGTCTTTGGGGGAGATCGAAGGAACACTGCCATTTTGGATCGGGTCTGTGACCTCCCTGTCGCTAGGCGGACACCATATCCACTAGGCTAGGACGATCTTTGTAAAGCCGTGAGCTTGATAACAGTCTTCTGATGGCAGATTAGTCTATCCTACTTGAAGAAACCATTGTATGCTGATGCCAGATCAGAGTCTATCTTGATGTTAGATCACAATCTATCATGGGTCATAATCACCAACCCATTCTTAAAGAATAGATTTAAAACCAATGCATAAAATGTAGTCATCCATTAGCCTGTGCAGTCCCTACAGACTTATCAGGAACAACACTTAAAGCCTGATCTGGATTATACTTCCTTATAAAGAAAAATTCCATAAATGTGGAAAGTGTCGTCCCTGATTAGCCTGTGTTGACTGCACATATAAATCTGAGAGGACACTTTGTGCACATGCGTTAAGGTCAGTTTTTCCAGAACGAGGCTCATTTTTCAATCATATTGTCAGTTCAAAATCAAACCTGACAGCAGATCTTTTTTCAATCACAGTCTATCATTATTTGCAGTTCATAGTGTAAGTCTATCCTGAAGCCAGGTCCACCGCTTACAAGCATGATCGAAGCTGTGTGAAATCTACTGTGCCACCAGCATCGAGTAGCGGTCATTGCTCAAGTATAGTGGCTTTCCACGTCTGAAATGAAGGGCCACATCACAATAAGCATGTTTAAAAAATAATTTATTTAATAACTAACTTATATTAAACTGTGCAGTCGAATCGTGTATTGGAATGTGTTTCATCTTTTATTGCTCTTGTTTCTCATCATGTGCTGTTGATTTTATTACAAATACAATTTAAGAAAGCATTATTGTAGTAAATGTACCTTTAGAAAAGAGAATCAAACACACGACTTAAAATAAAGTATCTTCAGTCTGGTATTTCAGCAATATAAGAAATAAGAGTTTCAAATTGTCGCAAAACACACCTGTTAAATGGTCTGAGCTACACTGATTCAGTGTGATGATAATAAGGGTAAAACTATCAGTGCCAAGAGCAGACATGATTAATTTGGCTATTTTGGATGATTCAATGGTCATTCTGCACAACTGCTTTAGGTTATCGAATATTATTGAGGTTATATACCCCAAAACATACTCGCTTTGTTTCATAACAATATTATTAACCCTATTCGAGTTAGAGCCCAGACAATCATTAATAATTCATTGCCATAATTTAAAAAAGCTTCTGACAATCTTTGTTGGTTATCGAACGTTGCCAAGATATTATGCTCAACAATAGTATCACATTGTTTCATGGTGATCTAATTTAAACTTTGTATCATAGAGAGGGGAAAACATAATAGAAGCCACCCAGTGGCTTGTTTGCAGATTGGAGGTATTCCCATAATACACTCAGTGTTTCAAAACAAGCATTAAGAATCAGTTAAAAAAATCTACACTAGTCCATGAATTTTCCTCCGAACTCACAATTCGATGTTTCCGGAAGTGGTACATAATAGTATGGCAAACATTTATAAAATAAAAACTTTGGACCATTTCTATCCCAAAGCCCCTGACTTAAACTTTAGACAATTTCTATCGCATTTTGTTCACAGTTGATATATTTGCATTCAACTCGCCTGTCTGATCTTCAAATACTATTTTCCCGCTGTGGACCTGTCCACATATGTTACTTTATTCTACAGAATGCTATTAAATAATCTAACAATATTCATCACCTCATATTATTATGTTATATAGCAGAACATTGAATCGTGCAATGTAACAACTGTAAAGAACGTATCACTTTGTATTTGAACGCGTGGGCTAAGTTGCCCTTTGATTATAAATATCTCAGTGTTTGCACTAATGAGTCGTATTTCATAAAACTTGGCATGGAGCGTCCATATAGAGTGGACGTTAGCATCCTTGGATGGTCGTTCCCGTTTGATAAAGCTTGGCATGCAGCGTCCCTTTATAGTCGAATTTTGGAATGGAGGGTCCCTATAGAGTGGACATTTTGCATTGAGAGCCCCTATAAAGTGGATATTTTGCATGGAGGGTTCATAAAGAGTGGACATTTTGCTTGGAAGGTCTCTATTGAGTGGACATTTTGCATGGAAGGTCCGTAAAGAGCGGACATTTGGCTTTCAATGTCCCTATAGAGTGGACATTTGGCATGGAAAGGCCCTCTATAGTGGACATTTGGCATGGAGGTTCCATATAAAGTGGCCATTTGGCATGGACGGTCCCTATCGAGAAGGCATTTGGCATGGATGGTCCTTATAGAGTGGACATTTTGCATGGAGGGCATGGTGGACATGCAGATGATCTTAGATCATTCCGATTGATTGATTATGGATGGAATATTTGCTGTTTCAATTATGATTCCTGGAGGCATTTGATCTGTGACACTAAATATGCGTTTTTGATGAAACTTCATATGAATCATATGAATCATCCCTTTTGGGTAAAAATGTTTTTACTTTTTGATTGTTCCATTCCAATAATGTTTTAGGCAGTTATTGCCCTTTTGATTAATATTATTACATTTTCTAATACATTTTACGTTTCTGTGTCAGATTAAATGGACTGATGATCCAAATTTGATGAAATGCATGGACCTACAGGGTGAATACATTGTCTCCATTGTTCCACCCCATGCTCCAGTGAGTTGTCATGGAGTTATTCCCCCATTAATAATAGCCTGTTTCCACACAATTAACCCAACCAACGAGGCAAAGCTTCATCCAACAATTCTATTGATATTATTGTTTAAATTGTGTGTGTGTATGTCGTCATGTAAGATACAGTCAAAGAATTTTTACAAAAATATTGTTTATCATTTGCGTATGTTATTGTTATTTTGTTAGTGATAACACGTGTTTTCAGTAATTTAATTCAATGTCACACTTCGAAGAGAAGTGTTAAATTTGGTTATACAACAGCTTATCTATACTGTAAGTGTTTTCTTCATCATGCAATAATTAAAATAACTCATCACATATGTCCACCATGAGAAGATATTGCACACATGTAACATCCGTCTCATGTAGTGCTAAAGATGAGATATTGGGATGAATCAGTGTCCGTCGCCGTGCAACTTTGCAACTTTTAGTTTGTAATCATTCTTTCTAGAGGCAAAATTTTCCACCCAACCTTGATGAACTTGGTCAGGATGTTTATCTGCACAGTATTGATTCCGAGTTTTGATATGTTATATTACGTCCAAAATCTTCGACACAAAATCGAATCTTCGAAAAACAGTGGTAGCGTTAAGCCGCGTGTATGACTATATCTTTATTATTTTGATTGGCCTGTTGTTTCTTTACATTTTTTTAGGCCAAGTTTTCTAGGCCAGGTTTATATTTGGGTCGCATGTATCCAAATACTAATTCATCTGGTCAAAGTCAGACAAAGCTTATTACCACTCTAGAAGCCACATTTATGACTCAATCTTGGTCTAAATAGTTATCTTGACAATATCTAGGCGGAGTTTGAATCTGGGTCACATGCAACAAAAACAAGGTGAAACGAACGAATTTCTGTATTAGTTTAAATTTGCTAAATTCCTTTACATTATTAGAAAAGACATTTCACACAAATTACTGTTCTTAAAATGATCAAATATTTACGATGCAATACTTATTGAAAACTGAGCTAAGTAGTTTGCTTACACTTTTTATAATCAATAAGGTTCGCATCTTCTCTAATTGACGCCGATAAAGAAAAGATTGTTATCAGTTTGGTTATGGTAGTAATTGAATAGGACCAATTGGCAATCGGCTTCACTGTTTCAAACACTCGTTACAAACACTCGTTAACGGTTATTTGGTCCCACTAATCCGCTAATCATTATAATGAACTTGTCAATGGCATACAATAATGGGGGCCTATTACTGATCACTTGATAATAAAAGACTAGTATATTCGCATGTGACAAATAGTCCCCACCTCCTGCAAGTGACTCCCAGGTGTCCTCCCTCTTTCCCCACCACGATTTATCGCAACCGCGATATATTTCGGACATGTATTACAAACAAATCGGTTATTGACTGACCTTTTTGTATTTTTTTCAAAGCCAGAAATTGGCGAATTTAAATGCTGACGAAAAAGTAATTTTTTAATATGAGGAAATTTCGTGCTTGCGAAAATAAAGACGAATAATGTTGCTCGATTTTCAAACTTTGATATAAACTGTTAGATACATCAATTTAGTAATACATTTTGTGTATCTTTGTGGTAGATATTGCTTACTTGATTCTATTCATCAAAATTTGTATGACAGGTAGTTCAAGTCACAAGCAAAAGTACACTACATAATTTACCACCAAATTGCGATACGTTATTTCGAGATGCCCAATATATATTTTGAAATTGTCGGTACCTTCTTTGTACATATGACGGAACTGCGGTGTATTGCATTTCCTTTTCCAATGGCTACAAATAAGCAAAGTTGGCTCGCTCAAGCCATTTCCATTTGGCTACAACATTTTGTTCTTAAAACCCCATAGAACAGATAAAATATGACCAATTACCGTGTTCTACATTAAATTTAGCTAAGTACAATTTAAGCCAGTTTGAGCCCTGCTTTTACTATTGCAATCTGTTTAAGACACAGCCCATTTGGTGTATAATACATCTTACAAGAGAGGAAGACATATAAATCTGAGTGAGCTGTTACATTAAATGGAAGCTCTAACACTGACTCAAACTTATAAACAGGTAATATATTAATCCCTCTCAAGGACAATCATTCCAACGTTAATTTTAAAAAGGCGGACTAATCCAGCTTACAATAGAAAAGGCTAATAAAGTGAGCTGTTACGTTGTATTGAAGCTCTAAAACTGACTTAAACGTACAAACAATGTCTAAAAGCAAAAGGAGATTAACTAATAACAGTTTACAAACTAGTTTTATCAATATGGCTCTACCAATTGCAACACTTGTAAGGCACATAAATATTGTTAATTAAAGTTTCATTGCTATGTCCTCTGTCACCTCAATATAGCTGAACATTTTCTCTTTGTTGGTTTCCTTTATTTGTTAAAGGGAAGAACTAGAAATCGAAATGTCAGTGTTTGATATGATACCATTGATCGCTTGGTGATAACAAACTAATTCCATCAGTGCTGTCAATTTCTGGAATTGAGACACAAGTATCAGGTCAAAATACATTCACAGAGTCTTATTGTGGAAAGACATCAAAATATCAAAAAAACAATGATCTGCTTAACAAAAGGCAAATGATAAGTGGTTATGAGCAAGATAATACAGACATATTTGCAAATTGGGCATACAAGTCATCACGTTTGAAATTATATTTTTATTTTTTTTTCATTTTATACTAAGAACCACATAATACAAAATTATTTCAGTTTATTGCTCATATGTAACGTAGTCCTTGGAGAAACAAGATAAACGTCGACACAGTCCAATTATGATTTCTTTACGTTTTATTCCTGCTTATTAACACAACACAACGTTTTCAAAATGTTTGTAAAATTCAAGATAACACACGAAAGCCCACAACGGGCCTCACCCGTTACAGCAATCAATAATGCGCCTTCTATGTTCAGCTGCGCGCGTAAGACTGACTACTTACTAACAAAAACATAAGTTGATTTAACGTGTGCAATTCTGATTGGCCGTTTGCAGGGGGTGGATCGTTCGCAAGTAAATTGCGTGACGTAAGTGAGAAAAATAGTAACTGTTGCTCAAAATGGCGGTTAACGGATAATGTTTTAATGTTTGAAAATTTTGTACATTTATAATACTTATTTGACACTATACTTACGCGCAGGATGATATACTGATATCCATTTAACCTCGGTATAAATCCTGTTGATGCATTATCAATATTAAAAAAGTTATTGAAGACTTTATACGCAAGTGTCTCTTTGTTAACGATTTACACGCTTCAATGTATGTGCATTTTTAGGCCATATATAATGTTTTCTTAGCAGTTTTCATGCAAAGGTGGACTCAAGAGCCATCATAGTTTACCTAACATGAGCACAAGGATGCTTCCAACAGGCAATCGCAATATATGCATCAAAATTCGAAAATTTACCCCCATTTCCATAACTGTTGAGCACAGTAACCCCACTTTCAGTAACTGGTATTCATACAAAAGTCAGAGTACACAGATAAAAAAGGAAAAATAAATAAAAATACGCATGTTAAGATCTGATTTTCTTATAGGTGATGTGTTACTATAATTCGTGGAGTCATAATACATTGGACGGGGGAATAGAAAAAATGACAATATATTTTCTTATACACGTGCGGACGTATTGCTTTCATTTGCGCACGAATTACATGTATGTGCGCACGTATTGATGTTTATGTACGCATGTTTAACGTTCTGCGTGCGCACGTTTTACCTTTTCTTTGATCTTTTTATCACATGCGCACGTATTGCTTTCGCGTGCGCTCGTATTGCTTTTACTTGCGCACATATTGATTTTACGTGCGCATGTTTAAAGTAAAAAATGCCTTCGCATTTATAAACATATATACACACATCCGTGCGCAAGTATTCACTTAAGTCAAAATAATTAGACAAAATATACCGGATACGTCTAAACGTTTAACGTTGTTTTCCTATAGAAAACTGATTTCAACGTATATATCACTTTTCTTGTTAAATTATTGCTGATGCATAAAACGTTTATTTGTTAGACATGAGAACGAGTATCTCTTAAATGTGTGAGAATTGTGCAAAAACACCACTTTTGAAAATTAGGATATATTTCAAAATAAAAAAAGCCAATGTCCCCTCAATTCCGCCGTGAAAGGGTTTAAACCTTACAACTATACAATATGAATCCATATCGTGCAAAATTTGTATAACCTTTAATACTACACACAGATAAGATACACTTATTGTTAATCGACAAATATACATGGAGTCATTGAATGTGTAATCAACGCAGTCTAACAAAGTCATTTTCGAAATCGGTGAGCCTTTAATCATATTAGGCGAATTAGTTTATGTCTTATTTCAGATGTAATCGTCAAAAGGAGACGACCTACATGCGAAGAGTGCGGTGTTGCTTTATCGTGCGCCTCCTCTGTAAAACGTCACATGAAGCTTCAAAGTGGATCCACCTACGTGTGCAATTTTACAAGGTGTGGAAACTATTTAATTGTAAAAATTCACTGCAGCGTCACACCTGTTCCCACATCGATAGTCAAAAAGTTGGTAGTCAGTGTGGGAAGGGTGTTCACTACCACGTATTGTTTAAACAAGAATGAGTATGAGCTTCAACGTGGCAATGCATCGAAGTATTCGTGTAAACTGAACTGTGTTCGAAGCCATGTCAGTCAAGATACGCTCTTCAACAATATTTAATTACACATTCTGATGAAAAAATATACACCTGTGAAATATTTTCGAAGTCGTACAGCACCTATTGATTCTTGGAATGCACAAATGCAGCCTTCCGGACCATGGAGAAGGAAAGGTTACATGTGCAACATACACCAAAACGTTTAAGACAGGAAGGCTGTTGAAACAGCATATGAATAAACACGATGCTCCAAAAGTGTCTTGCCACGTCTGTGGAAAAATGTTTAAATCGAAGCATGCGTGAAAAATCATATAAAGCTATGTGCTGTGGACATATATATATAATTCTAACACACTTATTGTAAAACTACAACTTTTGCCACTCTAACTATTTTATTGTTTGAATTGTTTGTAATAAAGTACTGTGTTGTTTTTTGTTTATTGATGAAATTCCTATTAATTTGAGCTTTATCGTCGGTCTAATGTTTGTTGACATGTTGGTATCTTTTCCATTCACGCAAATGTGTTTGACCAACTGTCCTTAATAAGAACAAGATATCTTGAGCGTTTAATGGTACGAAGGTTTTATCATGAAATATACTTTTTTTAAGGTGCTGAAATGAAATAGTCTTTGGTCAGACTATCCAATCTTATATTGATTGACTGGTGGACAAGAGCAATACTTATAACTCAAAGGGGGCGTATTTATTACATTTGATAAAGCACACATGATTGAAAATATTCCATACATGTACTTAGTTTTAATGCCAAATCTAATATTTGCACCATGTACACTTTGTAATCTTCACATCTCTATTCAGCCAGAAAATAAACATATTCACTGCAAATTACTTCAGATACACTCTGTTTAGTTCCTGGTTGAAACATAGTTAATCCAGCGCAGGCCTGGAATGAAAATCATGTCATTTGTCTGCAACTGCCCCCCCCCCCCAGGGATCATCTGTGTAGAAGAGGAACTCGAAGACATAATGGTCTGACAATTTAACTGTATGCACTGCTGACCAGAGGGGTAAAACATTGTCCATCTATGCTTCAGAAAAAGGGCACAAGCTAATCTAGGACGACACCTTACACACATGCATTAAGCCCAGTTTTCCAAGAATGAGTCTCATATCAGGCAGATACAACAGTTCCACAAGCAAACCTAAAGAATAAAACAAACTGATGTTTCTGGAGAGATAATGTAGCGGGCACTAAGACATGGGACAGATCAGAAGTTCATGGCTTGGACATTCAAGTTTGCTGTTTGATAATACAAATGCAAATGTTTGTTGTTGTTTTTCTTTTTAAATATTATCGAAAAATAATGTTACAGACTAAAGAAACTAAACGTGTATATAAAGAATCAAACATATATACATTATTTTATGAAGGCATGAAATTTCAACAAATTAAATTTACCATATCACAAACTGGTTTTTAAAATATCTATTATCTGCTGTTATTTGCATATAAAAAACACAAAAAACACACACATAGGTAAGAATTTTATTGCAATGACTACGGTGGGGGAAACGTTCAAAGCGCAATGATTTGACCAAAATTGATCTTAGCCAAAATTTCTTCAAAATATGATTGCTCAAAGGTTAATGATTTAATAAAATATACCAAGAGAAGTCTACATGCATACAGAGGTACCGACACTTAGTGCCTACCATTTTGTGGAAGTAATGAAGATGTATTAAAGAAAAAATATATAAAAACCATAACCCTATATACGGAGCAAGATGATTCATATGGGTAAAAGCATTGGAAATAAATAAACAACTGACTGTGAACTTTGTTACAAACGTAAATAATATCACCCAGGCGTGTGTTGATGTTTGAAAAGTAAAAACAACTACACTGCATGGCGATTAAATATTTGCAGTTTAAATTTTATGAAAAATGTTTCAGTAGTTTGCTCCACAAACTTAGAACTTTGTACCAAAAACTGACTGACTGACCGATAAACCAACAAAAGAAATACTCCAATATGTCCAGTCTCTTATTTCGTCAGAGGAGATAATGGAAATGTAGCAGCAGAAGAAAATTGCAAGGTGTAAATAGCAGCAGTTCATCTGTCATAGAGAAGGAGAATCAGACAGCTCTAATTAACCCCTCCTCTATCTTTATTATTTGTGGTCAAGTGGCTAGACTCTTGCTGCTCCTCACTATGATAATTGCAGAATAGCGGCACTCCATAATAAAGAATACATCGATATCAGAATTTAGTGGCATATGCCAGTATGAAACTCTCCATCAAGGAATGTATACTGTCGAAGCATACGAGCCTTGCTCTGGTAAAAGTGGGTTTAATGCTGGTATGAAAAGTGTCGTCTCATATTAGCCTGTGCAGTTCGTACCTTCCACCTAAACTGGATTTTCTCTAAGAAGAACATTTTTAACAAACCACAATCATGTTTGAACGACCGTTATTACTCTAAGATTTCGGACACCCGTTTTTGGGGCAAAATAATTATTTTTCGTTACTCTTAATTTTTCGGACATACGCGTTTTTTGTCTATAATTAATGACTCTAAATTTTCGAACAGTATGTTTGACAGCGCTATTATACCAGATTTCCGCCCCGTATTTGCTTATCATGTGATACTTCGATCATGAACAGATTTAGGTCATAAAACCTTGAAGACGCATGCCTGAGGGCAATACATCATAAACTTTGCGTAATTGGGAAAATTATCATGTATACTAGTAGAAAACAATCGCTTCATTCAACAGCATTTTAAACGATATCTTCCTACTAAGGAAACGGTATTGTTTATGTTTGTTTTTTGTTCTGTATCATTTAAGGCAAGAAATTACAAAGCTGTGAAGTTGTATTTATTTCATAGTAGACACTATTTTGTATTGGTTTATTGCTTTTTTTACAATATGATTACAATTTTCGGACATTTAATTTGTGTCTCCAAATGTTCAGACACCTGTATTTTTTTATATTTTCGGTATCTAAATTTTCAGACACGACAAACATATTATTTTTAAGTGTCCGAAAATTAAAAGTTATTACGGTACCCTCACTTATCTTTTACACACAATTAATGTCATGAGCATTTGATATGAAGAGGGGTTCAAAACTGTGACTTCCAGAGTGTTCACATTATTTTACTTAAGACGAAAAGAAAAACTTCACTGTCTTATAGCGGCCATGTTGTTCAATGGACCATAACTGTATTTCTCTTTGCAGAGAAATCATTAATACACATGTTAGGACCAAGTAAGGGCTTACTTTGCCATTTGACAAATTAGAAACTTTGTACAAATAAGAAAATTCCGAAAAATAATTGTTATTTGAATGAACTATTTTTTAAATCGATGTCAATAGAGCAGCAGCTGCTGGCCTTAGAAGAATCTTGACATTCTTCATTTGTATATTATACCTGAATGTTCATAAACTACATGAAACCCAACCAACTTTACAATGTCTGCACAGAAACTTTTATTTTTCAAACATCCACAATCTTAATAAAACTCATTAAACATTAAAATACAAGGCTTTTTTTAACATTTGAACAGGTCAACTGATATTTGGACACACATGACCAAGATTCAAATTGACCTTCATATTTTCACAATAAACATTCTGACAAAGTTACATCAATATTGAGTCATAAGTGTTGTTTAATTTCTTGAAAGATCAACAAGTTTTGTCTAAGCTGCTCCAGAAAATGAAGTTTGTCACAGCCAAAATTCATTTTCTTTATGAACATATAAACATTTAAAGGTCATTCTACTATGAAAGTTTGAGCAAGATCCACCTTGTACTTTCTAAAGAGGAGTTGAAAACAAAAAAAAGTTGGCACTACATAAATATAGAGGAAAAAAAGAAAAGGGGCTTTTTTCAGTATTTCGTAACAGCCAAAATGCCTTTATTTATGATCATCCAAAAACTGGACTGACTGATTGCTCACGTTGACCAATTACACCTTGCGACCGCTTACACCATGTGAACACTATCACCAAATGGCCGCTTACAACAGGTGACCACTAACACTAAGTGACCACTTACACCAGGTGATTGCTTACACCAGGTAACCACTAACACCAGGTGACCACTAACACCAGGTGGCTACATACACCAGGTGACCACTTACACCAGGTGATTGCTTACACCAGGTAACCACTAACACCAGGTGACCACTAACAACAGGGGGCTACATACACCAGGTGACTACTTCCACCAGGTGACCACCAGGTGACCAGCAGGTGACCACTTCCACCAAATGATTGCTAACACCAGGTGACCACTTATACCAGGTTACTGATATCATGAGATGACCACTTGCACCATGTGACTGCTTACTCTAGGTGACCACTTCACCAGGTGACCACTAACATTAGATGACCACTTACACCAGGTGACCGCTTACACCAGATGACCACTTACACCAGGTGGCCGTTTACACAAGTTGACCACTACTTCATGTGACCATTAAAACCAGGTGACCGCTTACATCAGGTGATCGATTACACCAGGTGACCATTCACACCAGGTTGACTGTTACACCAGGTGACCACTTCAACCAGGTGACCACTTACACCAGATGACTGCTTACACCAGGTGGCCATTTATACCAGGTGACTGATAATATGAGATGACCACTTGCATCATGTGACTGCTTACTCTAGGTGACTCCTTCATCATGTGACCACTAACATTAGATTATAACTTACACCAGGTGACCGCTTACACCAGATGACCGCTTACACCAGGTGGCCGTTTACACAAGTTGACCACTTACTCCATGTGACCACTAAAACCAGGTGACCGCTTACACCAGGTGATGGCTTACACCAGGTGACTGCTTACACCAGGTGACCACTTACAACATGCGACCACTGACACCATGTTGCCAGGCGACCACTTACAACGGGTGACCGCTTAAACAAGGTGACGTTTTACACTAGGTGACCGCTTACACCAGGTAAACACTTACAACAGGTGACCATTTAGACCAGGTGACCACTCACACCAAATGACCGCCTACACCAGGTGACCACTTACACCAGGTGACCGCTAACACCAGATTACTGCTAACAACATGTGAGCGCTTATACCAAGTGACAACTTACACCAGGCGACCACTTACACCATGTGACCGCTTACACCAGGTGACCACTTACACTATGTGCCCACTTACACCAGGCGACCACTTACACCAGGTGACCGCTTACACCACTTGACGGCTTACAAAAGGTTACCGCTTACACCAGGTGACCACTTACACCAAGTGACCACTTGAACCTCGTGACTGCTAGGTCAGATTGCCTGAGTTACCAAACAAGTAAATCTCTCTGTAAGGCTAGTTATTGATAACAAAACAAACACAAGTATAAAATCAAACAATTTACCCTGTCAATATGGCTAGTTATAGATGAACACAAATATATTACCAAACAATCAAACCACTATTAAATAAATTACTTTTCCTGCAATTGCATTGTTGAGACATACTGATATTTCTTAAAGTAAGTAAGTACAGCTGCAATTCAATTGTAGACTCATAATGATAAGGTGTCAAACAACACACTTGTACAATTAAATGGTTGAGACAGAATTGAAAATTCCATCGCTTATTCCATTTCAAGATATAACAGCATATGTCACAGAATTATTGAGCATTGTGACAATTCTATACTTTCAGGGCTTTTTTGCTTCTTTTTTAGCCTTTTTTGGTCGTTTACCAATATGAAAAGTCTTAAAATTTCCAATATGGTTTGACTTTCAGATGTTTGGAAATAGAGCTGTAAAGAATAACAATCAAGAGTTTGGGGATGCAATATCCATTTAAATAACATCTTCATGTTATGTATATGTTGTTGTACGTAGGTTTTTATCAGTCATTATTTAAAATTTATAAATCAATCAACACCATTTTTTTCACAATTCAAAGTCAATTTATTCTAATATTCACAATTTCTTTGAAATATGTCATATTCTCAAAGTGGTAGAAAAAGTCCAGTATTTTATTTTTATAATAAAATAAAATCACCTGCAATTTACTCTTCCCCACTTAGAGGCGAAGTGAAAATGGCTATGTGCAAACAGCATAAAACCAGAACAGGCTGCGAGTAACTCGCAGGTTTTATGCTGTTTGCTGCTAATCAGTATCTATTGGTTGGAAATCAAACCTATAAAACTTGAATCTGGGAAGAAAGGTCTTTAATTATATTCGACTTTCTAAGGGACTACAAATGCGTCAAAATACATTTGTAAGTGGAAAAGGGCTAACTGTCTGAAGAATGAAAATTTAATGTATTTTTACAATCAATTGTTACATATCGGATGACATTGTACATCAACTCTGACAAACTCTGGTAACAATTATATCCGAAATATAAGCAAATAATAGTACAATTTATATCATGGACTTGTTGAAAAAAACATTGACTATTCGATTATTGACTTCCATAAAAAGTAACCGTTTTTACAAAGGAATTATTGAGATATCATTGACTTCAATAAATTATAATTTTATCAATGTGTCTCTTTAAAAAAGTAAAAGCATTTGCAACACACACAAACTGTCGCAGTAGGTATGACACACGTATCCTGTATTTCTATAATCAACTGCAGCATCTCCAGTAGACTTGTACACAAAAAATTGATAAATTCTCTCTTATATTTCTATAAACAATCATCAAATTCTGCAAATGCATTATCCAGGCATCACAGCCCCTGCGATCAGGTGTATTTGATAATTCCTTTCTAATAGCAACACTGGAAACAGTTTCTGTAATATGTGAATGTATGGTAACATTGCCCCGAAAATGGGCTGCGTCATTCATTTTCAGTGTACAATAAACTGTTACCAAAGCAATATGGCATGAGTACTTGGAATGAATTCAAGTGATGTGATGTATGAAAAAAGCTTCATGGTATTTATGCACAGTCAATTGAAATGAAAATTTGTGAAACATATTAAGTTGCAACAAATTAATTTTAACTATGAGTTTTCGGAAGTAAAATTTTCTGTTGTATGAAATACATTGATATTTTAAATAACATTATTTATGTCAATAGGTGGGGTTTTTCTGGAACTTCTATTATGTGAACATACTTTTATTTTTGCAATGGATCTTTTTAATTAATAAGAGTGATTAGTGAAGTGCTTTGCATATTTTTCAAAGCATCTTAGTTTTATAAGTTTAAATACTTTTAAAAGAGGTTGTAGTCATAAATGCAATCCAAATAGTAAGTATACCATTTGTAGAAGTCACTTTAAAAATTCAACAGTTATATATTTCAACTTAAAAGTTATTTTGTAAGTGGGTGGATAAGATTAATTTGAAACAGTCGTGAAAGAAGAAATTGAATGGATCCAACTACATATTAGTGACAGACATTTTGTATGTAGTGAATATAGTAAATACTAATACTACAACAATTAATTGTCACGTACTGAAAGCATTAGCTATTAATTATTTGCACTTGATATATTGCGCTATTTCTCTAATGATGTTCAATATAATGATGAACAAATACAACAAAATATTGCAGTGGCTAAATGTAAATTGTTATTTAAAAAAAATTAGATCCTGCAATTTTGTAAGCATTGTGTTTTAAGAGACTTTTTTTTAATGAAACGGTTATCCTTAAGATAAAAACTTTCGCATCGTGATCAAGAGAATTAAGATACTAATCCATTTAATTCAATAACTGATTTTTTGCTCTGAAAATAAAATGTCTAGTACTTGTATACATCAAGTAATTCTAGCTTATACTGGGTCATACAAATAATAACTAGAAAAGTGTCAGAGTCACTTATGCCTCACATCATTAAATTGCAAACAGACAAATTAACTATATATTTTACAGTGGAAGCAAAGACTATGGGCAATCATTCAGTCAAAACTCGCAGTCTGTTGAAGTTTTATGATGTTTGCTTCTCATCAGTATCTAAGGTTTGGAAATGAAGCCTTAAACACATAAATCTAGTAAGAAAGGTCTTTAATTGAATGAACATTTATGAGGGACTAACGCGTCAAAATACTTATCTTAATGGTAATTTTTGGGGTTAACCATCATCTGCACATTAGTGTCATTCAGCTATGAAAGTTTGAGCAGAATGGGTCCAGTTATTAGAGGAGTTTAAAACACAACATTTTGGGACTAAATATTCCATTGTGTTAAAACAGTGCACAATTATGGCAAAACTAATCATATCCAAAATTTCTTTCTTCACAATCATCTACACATCAATTTTATTCAAATTTGAAAGCGACAACCACCCAATAATTAAAGAGGACATAACCCACATAGTTGGGGACAGAAAAAGGGTTATACTTCTTCCACAACTTATCACATATTTCTAATGATCATTTACACATAAAGGTCATTCAAGTGCGAAGGTTTGAACAAGGTTACCCAGTACTTCAAGAGGAGTTGAAGGGCCAAGCTTTGGAACATACAGAGGGACAGCAAGTGCAACAAAATCCAATGCCTCACACTCCATGGGTAAATAACAATATAAGCAATTTGTGAATGTAAAAATATTAACTAAAGATTATCAACAATTTTTGAAGTTGTATGAACAACAATGCTGTTTTTTAGCCTATTCAACATAAAAAAAGGAGGATTCACTCATTTCGTTAATGGCAATTTTGAAAGACTATTCACCTACATTCAAATTCAGACAATATTTTTTTAAGGATTGCTGTTAAAGTTTGATATGCAAAAGCCCTAACAAAAATAGCACACATAATAAAAGTTGCAAAGCTGCACAGTTAAAATTTTGGCTAGTTTGTAGCTGTACAAAATGTTCTGGTGGTCTACATAAAATGTGAAATAAAATAAGTTGCCTGCGGATTGATAACAAGCAGTTTTTGTCACACAAAAAAGCAAATTTTATTAACCAAAAACATCAAAAGAAATAGACAGTGAATACACAATTATAGTGGAAACAGTTTCCTTACGCTTGGGATAAATGGATTGCATTTCCTAACACATAAAAAGAGGTTAAATGATGCAAAAACGCAGACATGTACGATTTTTTTCTATAAAGCACATGGTTTCCTGGAATAATAATTTTATTATGTTGTATGAATTGTACATATCTTTAATTTAGAATTCCTTTTATTTTCATTAAAATCGCATCAAAATCTGATATCATTCACTTGATAGAGCTGTTCATTTAATTTTATTTTCACTAATAAAAAGTAATAAAATGAGTGTAAGAAAAGCTAACACCAAATAATTAGATTACAGAGAAATATGTGTTCAAATTTATTTACTTTAAGAAAACATTTCACTTTCCTCTGCAAAATGCCATTAATTTAAGGGTCTTAATTAATAAACGCCAATGAAGTTCTTACAAGTTACACCAGAATGTGCAGATTAAATTGGACAATTGAAGACAAATGAGAATAAACAAAAAGCAAAATTTAATTTGCTTCTGAAAGTAGGAAATTTTAATCATGATATTTGGTGGCTTCAGTATTAGTCAATTTATAATTAAATCCATAAAAGCGTGGTACAATTTCAGCAGAATGCCAGAGTGTGCATTTGGTGGATTTAAAAATTGAAATACTCAATTAAAATTAATAAACGAAAATTTTTCACTGGGATAAAAAACTGCAAATATCAGCAGACAAAAATGAGCTACATATTTTTGTTGTTTCCAAAGAGTTTCGCAAAAATAACATACAAAACGTGCAGCTGGTAAATTTGGATTTATACAGTGATAACAACATATCTCAACATTAGTGACTAAACATTTGGGAACAAAAGAACACATGTTTTCCATGATTTACTCCCAGAGGAGGGGTAAATGGGCGATTGGAAATTATGTCAGTGATAAGTGAAGTGCTTTGCATATTTGTTAAAGCATCTTAATTTTGTAAGTTTGAATATTCGTATTAATAGTCACTATTTATCTCGAATTTCCTTGCTGCGAATTTTTTAAGTGGGATATTAATTGTGTGACCCGCTAAGGAATTTCGCATCGAATAAAGTCAAGATATACAGCAAATATTATTATGATATAAACGCCAATCACTTTCTTTCCGATATTGCTAAAAAGTGAGCGGAATTAAACAATTAATTAAATTTATAAAGGGTATATAACGGTGAAAAAAATTGACATGGACGTCACCATCTTGTTAGTCATGTGATTACCCCTTCTGACTTCTGGTTTAAACATTTTTATGTGTTGACATGACCACGCGTGCAGTTGAGTATAATGACATCAATACCAGTAGGAACCATTGTGCAAAGCAAGTTATGAATCTAGTCAAACACTTTCAATCAATGTCATGATGGCTAGAATGTGTTATAATGCAAGATCAATTATAATTATCATGAAAATAACATATTTGCGATTAAATAAATATTGCTATTATGATTTTATGTATTATGATTTGCAAGACCTTGATGTGACCCATAGGCTGTGAAACTTTTAGGACCCACGCCCCAGGCCCTAGTTGACCTAGTGCCTACTCAGTGCCTAGTCGATTTCACTCGTAAATTTAAGCCTACCAGTGCCAAGGATGGCACGACGTAAAATGTCCTTTAATAGGCATAATAGGCATAAACTAGTCATTTTAATACTATAATGCCAATATGACATGATTATTATAAGATTAAGAATTTAAGAAGACAAGTCATTAGATAAGCCTTAGTAAGTAAGTACACAAATATTTCCTCACGGTCTCATGGGCAACTAAGGCTCATAGGAAGTTGCCTACTCTGCCTAATGGTTAATCCAAAACTGTAAAAGATCATTCTTTGATCCTAGTTTGAACGCTTCTGCAATTCAAGACCATGATATGATCCTAGTAAGAACTCTTTTAAATGGAACTGTATTATTTTCCTAATAAGAAAATTGTTCATGCAATAACAAGATTTTCAAAATGTAAGGCCTATTATACGATCTTCAAGTAGAAAACCTTTACAATACTAGACCATCACATGGTCCTGCTTAGAACACTTTTATAAAACCCTTTACTTATATATATATAATGGACTCACAAAGAACAAGTTTGCAATTCAAACTCTGTGATATGATAGTTGTATCAATACTGCTAAACATGCTTTGAACTGATTATAGAAAGAAATGTTTGCCCCTAAATTGAACTTTTACTTATTTAAACTCTGTGTCCTTATTTAAACTCTTTGTCCATATTTGAACTCTTTGTCCATATTTGAACTCTTTGTCCATATTACTATGTGTCCACATTTCTCTTCATTTGTCCTTATTTGTAAAAGGACTACTGATATTAATTCATGAAAAAAAAACACATTCAAGTTTTTTTCCTAGAATTGTTTACTGTGCTCCCTTTCATGCAATTAATACATTTTTTAAATAAAATAAATAATGAAGAAAACATGTCTGTGAATATATCTGAAAAGAGAAACCATTATATGGTTGATGTAAAATAAAATGCATTCATCTCTAGAATGCTTTGCTTCTGAACAACATTATTCCGTATGCCATTCCACAAACAACAATTCACTTAAAATCTACCTTTGGGAACGTCAGGAGCTATGACTGTCAATTCAGCCTTGTTAGTAAATATTTGTCCGACTATATATCGCCTTTCATAGCAAACACTAGCCAACACTTACTCAGGCAAAAGCCCCATTAGCGAGGAACGATTTTATCTCTAAAGACTTCGGCTTAACATTCCCTCAAATTGGCGTACATTTGTAGACTTAAAAGAGACAGAAATTGCTTTTGTTCTGTGTTTTGTTCACGGACGTGTTGTGTGCGATCTCATGCAAAGTTAAACTGCACTTGGCAGGTACAACTGCTTATGAACAGCATTTTTTCATAGCATGTTATCCTGTAAAGGGAGTATGTCTAAAAAGATATTTTCGTTTCTTTTTTGTTATCATTTGGACAGAGTGCATACCGGCCCTGTTTCATGCAAGAAGAAATAAGTGTGACCCCTTTGAAGTAAGTTCAATCCCACAAAGAAAACAGGCAATCAGAAAAATAAATACCTGCTAAAAATGTAGCCCACAAAGCAATTTTCATAAAACAAAACCACCAAAGACTGCAGATTTTTAATAGAAAATTTGGCAAAAAATATATAATAGATCTATATGCAATATATATGCCATACTTATGAATGATGAATACCACTCTGTGCATCAATATTTTGTTCTGAATTGTAATCAACAAGCTAGACAAAATAGGGAATTGTGGCATTACCGATCTGTCAATTTTGACAACTCACCAGATGATAGCCCAATATTTTTTACTGGGAATTCTGTCCTTAATACTTTGGTGACATTTCTGACCTAGTGAAATTTGATGAACCACAAAATAAGAAGACACTGCAATTAAAATTGTAAATAGACAAACAGAAAAAAAGATGCCTATTTAGTGAAAAGAATGCAAACACAACCCATTCCCATTATTAAGTGCTAAAAAGTTGTAAGGTTACGAAAATCATGATATTTACTGACAAAATCAAATCGCTATTCAACTTAAGCAACCAAGACAAATATGTATCCCAAACGATGATTGTTTCTTCAAATGGAAACAATTTATTGACACAAAACAGTCTACTTACAAATGAACGAAATCACCTTTTGACCGAATATGTAACAGGTTTGTTGAAAACGATGTATAGATTTTGCTCATGCCCTGAATATAATTTTCTCAATAAACTTTTTGCAACTGAAAGGCAAATTTTTACTCCAATGCAGCACTTAAAATATTTACAAGATCAAAATATGTGCACATATTAAGTTTAACTGCATAGTCTAGTAAAAATGCCTAAATGGCATTTTGCTGAATACTGTTCCAAAAATACTTATGTAAAAAAACACTAGCACTTTAAGAATAAAATTTTAGTTCCCAATTATAAAACAAAATGTAAATGTCTAATGGCTGTAGTTTAAAATGACAAATTAAAGATATCTATAAGTATTTTATAATTATTATTTGATAAATAAGTTTCCTCTTTACATTGTTTGCAACATATTTGTATGAGTTTAACACTGTGATACAAAAGACACTTTGCATCAGTTTTCGTTGTGTTTGACTCATTTTTATTAAATGTAAGGTCTGGTTTAGGTAAAAATATAATTATATTTGTACATTTTAAAAGACATTAGGCTTGAATTAATAACAGACACCCTTGAGATACACAAACTTTAATCTTGCTCTAACATCATTCAAGAGTTCTCATTATAAGAAATAACGGGGGGAGGGGGCATATCAACTTTGCACAAGATTGTTTCCAAATAACTGACATAAACTGAGTTTTATTGCTCATGATATCAACATAAAAACGTCAAATTCACGTCATAAAATAAAAACAAATGAAAACTACTTAAATTAGAGTGCTGAATGTGTATAACGTACAAAGTGACCCGGTGACCTAGTTTTGGATCTGACATGGCCCATTTTCGTACTTGGCCTTAAGATAATCTAGATAAAACTTCTGACAAAGTTTGGTGAAGATCGGATGAAAGCAACTTGAATTAGAGAGTGGACACCATGCTGAATGTTAAAAAACACACTAAGTGACCCCGTGACCTAGTTTTTAGCCCAGCATTGCCCATGTTCAAACTTAGCATAGAGATCATCTAGATACACATTCTGACCAATTTTGGTGAAGATATTGGATAAAAACTACTTGAATTAGAGAGGTGACACCATGCTGAATGTTTAAAACGCACTAGGTAACCCAATGGCCTAGTTTTTGACCCGGCATGATCCATATTCAAACTTGACCTAGACATCATGTAGATGCAACTTCTGACCAAGTTTGGTGAAGAATGGATGAAAACTACTTGAATTAGAGAGCGGACACCGTGCTCAATGTTTAAAACGCACTAAGTGACCCCATGACCTAGTTGTTGACCTGCCATGAGCCATGAGCTATTGGCCTTGACATCATATAGGTACAACTTTTGACCACGTTTGCTGAAGCTCGGATGAAAACTACTTGAATTAGAAAGCGGACACCATGCTAATTGTTTAAACCGCCCGTGACCTAGTGTTTGTCCCAGCATGACCCATATTCGAACTTGACCTAGACATCGTCTAGATACAACATCTGACCAAAGTTGGTGAAGATCTGATGAAAACAGCTTGAATTAGAGAGCGAACACTAAATACGGACCAATAGACAGAAATACCAACCGACAGACCGACAGACAAGCTCACTCCTATATACCCCCCCCCAAACTTTGATTGTGGGGGTATAACAACTATCTTCCAAAACCAGGCTGTTTTAAATGAGCTTTTAACTTTGCAAAATTATGCAACGGTAGTGTAACAGTGTTGTGTCAATACAGATGTTCAAATGAACTCATTTTCATTAAATTTTAATTTATTCTCATTTACTTTGTATCCATTTCAATATCTTTCAGCTGCAAAAGTATAGAGAACATATGGTTTTCAGTGAGCTAACATGTGCCTCTGAGATAAACCAATTTCATCTGGACAAGGAAATCTTCAATTAAAAGGTGTTATAAAATATATTGAATACAATTCAGAAATAATATATAAAATATTGATTACAATTCTGAAATAATATATATAAAATATATTGAATACAATTATAAATAATATATTGAATACAATTCTGAAATAAAATATATAATATATTTAATACATATCTGTAAATTCCAGTTTACTTTTGACTGCAAATAAAATGGCGCAATTTCTTGGTTAACGTTTGTTGAAACAAACCATTGTTGTCACCTGGCATTAAATCCACAAACATATGGAAGGGAAAGACCGTCAATATTATTCATCACCGGAAACGTTGCACGTGTTGAATATTCAGCTTATTTGTTTAAGGAGTGTTGCTGCAGTTTTGCTGATGTTTTTCATCAAGTAGATTTTGTCCAAAATGTATATTTAAGATATACATACAAATAAGGGTATCATATTTAAACGTTTAAACGATGGCGTTCGTGTTTTGCTCAAAAACGTTAACAAAAACAGTAAACGTTTAAACGACAGTCAATGTCAACAGAATCCATTTTAGTTCATTACATGACGATGTTGCAAAACTCATTAAAAGCTGCTGAAAAGAGTCGTATTTTTTGTATCACGTGCGCCACATGGCCCTTATTCACAGTACCGTAGACATAACAATACACCTGTACGACCAAGACGTCTTGAATATTTAACCCGCATCGGC
Organism: Dreissena polymorpha; assembly: GCF_020536995.1. Classification (NCBI taxonomy): domain Eukaryota; kingdom Metazoa; phylum Mollusca; class Bivalvia; order Myida; family Dreissenidae; genus Dreissena; species Dreissena polymorpha. Next base: position 133,117,656 of record NC_068356.1, on the reverse strand, counting down.
ACGAAGTGCTCGGGAAAAGTTTCCCGCTATTTCTTGCATGATCATGCCCCTAATCGTCTTGAACATTCAACGCGCGTCGGCATGAAGTGCATGAGGAAAATTTCCCGCCGTTTATTCATCGGCATTCATTTTTAATTTAATGAACAGATACTCGTTTTGATGTACATCTTGTTAAGTAAAACAATACAAAAAATAACACCGGTGTACTCTTATTGAAGAAATGTGGGTTAAATATTAATTCATCTTTGTTACAAAATATAACGGCATGTAAGTATAAAACGCGTAACCCAATGGTTAGACAACGACGAGAACAGTTGGTTTGAATATGAAGTAATTGTGCGAATGGGTTATGAACTAAATATAACTTCCGGAAATAATCACTACTTTCAGTTTGGAAATGTGATGGCACTGATGCTTTTAAAACGGACGTATGGATACCGTTTAAACGGTATCGTTTCGTTTTTTTCATTTTGTTTTAACGTTTAGAAAAATCTGTAAACGTGATACCCTTACATACAAATACCATATGAAACAGGAAATAAAATCATGGGGTCACCGGCCTTGTTTTGATTTTATTCACCAATATATAACATATACTTTTTCAATAAATCTGAAAAATCTCTTATTGCGTAAAAATAATTAATAACCTATGAAATTGGCAACATGTAGATATTATTTGAGCTAAGATACATCATATACCATATAATTAAACCACACACTACCAATATAATGGAGTACACAAGTTAAATTTTAAGAAATTTATTTTTTATAATTTTTATGTCACCCAAAAAACGTCATTTTTTTACTATTGAAACCACATTAATGAATTTTTTTTCTGTCAAATAGAATTTTGCGAAACTGCTAAAATTTGTTCATTTACGTATTGTCATCATAAAACAAAAATAAAAAAGGGGGTAACCGCACTTTTAACAGAGATTTTTTGTTAAAATTATCCCTACCGTCTAGACGTCAAATTTCATTAAAAAACAGCAATATGGCAAAACCCAAGTACCGGTACATAGATTGCCAGAAATATGCATACACATTAGAAATTGTTTTCAATCTTTACTGGGATCACAACAGCTTACCAAAAGACATTAATTAAAAACAATATTTAATAACAAACATAATACCATACAGTATCAAACTCGACCTTAATCATTATTAACTTACATGTTCACTGATTTCGGCATGTTTTGAAGTTTGTGTTTAAATGTTTAAATTGAAAAATGTTAACAACAGGACATAAGAGCTCCAGTATAAAACAAGTATGACATTAAAGAATGAAAAAAAGTAAAAACAAAAACTTACCCCCGCCTGGGATCGAACCACTGAAAATTGTATTATGAACCAATTCGGTCATTTCTGATGATACTGATAACAAAAATATTGAGTTGTGATAAAAGCATCATCGGTGTTGCTATAAATATATCCTCGGTTAAATAAACTGCCGCAACACCCCTTAACAGAGTATTTTTAAAATGCAACACTTTAATATCTTTTTTGTACAATTGTCAAGTGTTAAATGTTGTATGTTCCGATTCTACAAAATGTTTAAATGTTTAAAAACAAACATGTAACTTCTTAAACTACAGATATGAAAATGAAGATTGTGCATATATAAAGTCTACATCTTCATATACCTTATAGTGTAGTCATAATAATAAATAAAATATAATAGATCCATCTGAAAGTAAGTTGGTGAAAAACTACATTAGCATGTTGAATATGTTCTAATTTGTACGGTCGGTTTTAGTAATCTGATTAATGTCAGCATCTAACAAGTGTGCACTATACAATTGTACAGAATACAAGTTGATAAAATCACAATTCAACATTTTACAACGCATTTTCAAGTCAACCGGTGGTAGGGTACAAATTGTCATTAATAGTAGCCACAGGTGTTGGGCGCGTAGCCACGTCACTTAAAAACTATCAATACGTCATAAAACAATATTTTTCATAATTTTGACCCCCAAAAAATCTGATAATATATATATATATATATATATATACAAGTTAGGTATCTTTTGACACAGGAAAATCACCTACTTCAACATTTTTAAGCCATTATGCTCCTAAATGGCGGTCGATTTTCGTAAACTATGTATAATTTTGTTGGGAAAGGTTGCCTCGTGACAAAAAAAATGACCACGAACATCCCAGATTTCTCCTTTTGTTTGCGTAATAACGTCAACATCGTTGTAAATCGGGAATTGTTTATCGGCTGTTTCGAGTCCAGCTCCGTGTCGATCAGACGCTCAATGTAAATACGGTTCTCGGTTTCAGGTATTCGGTAACTCTGAGGCGTTGAACCTATAGTTGGATAAATAGCGTAAGATGAAGGACGGATCATCGTACACGATTGAACTAAACTTTAGAACATAACGATTATATTAGTGTTTGGTGTGGACAAAAAGACAAATCTGTGTTGTTAGTTGATACATTCCTATTTGTTTAGTGTACTAATGCATATTATGTTCGGTAGCTGGGGTATTTCGATACTTTTAGTCTTGTAAAAATCGGCACTAAACGTTCGGTCAGACGAGAGATGACCTTGCATTTCTACGAGTTCGAGAAGTGTTTTCTTGTAGTTTATGTTGGCTAGTAGCCGTTCGTGGTCATTTTTCGTCACGGGGCAACCCAACAAAATGGTACATAGTTTACGAAAATCGACCGCCATTTATGGCTTTAAAATGTTGATGTAGGTGTTTTTCCCGTGTAAAGAGATTTCTACCTTGTATATATATAAAGTTTGTAAAGAAGCTTTAGAGTTGTGACAAAGTTGTTTGCGTTGTGTATGCGATTTTAAAAATAAAAGTAAATGTATATTTTACATTTTCAACATGTATTTTTTTATTCATTGAACAGTTTTAATTGGACAATGCACAAGATGAACACTTGAGATGTCTCCACCTTAAAAATTAACATTGATAAAAAATTGAAACATTAAATATCAAACATTTTTTATTTGAACGGATATTATTTGACATGTATGTATAACCTATAATTGCAACATGGAACATATCGGCTGAATACTGAACACGTGCAACATTTCTCTTGATAAATAATATTGGCGGTCTTTCCATTCCATACTTACAATGCACCGATTATGTCAACATGCTTAATGTTGAAATTTATATCATTTATAAATAAAGTGTATTGCACGAGAAAAGAGACCCAATGAGGCAATTCACAAAATATCACGTTCAAAAACATTCTCCAACAATTAAGCTTGAAGACCACACGATTATAATTCCACCAACATTTTGTATTATGATCAATATAAATATCTATTAGTAAATTAATTTTAAAATTATCACTTTCTGTCGGCACAAAAAATGTTTATATGAAAAAAATACGCGCATCGAAATAGACGGTAAACATAATATATAATATATTGTTATGAGATAAGAATGTGAATAATGAATAGGTAAATATAAAAGTTCATTTCTGAAATCGTATTTGTTGTTGTTTTATATATATGTACGTTAGTAACTTTTAAGAATGTAATAGTTTTTTTTCTGATGCGGTTCAAAAACAAAAATATCGAATGTTATTTACAATATGTGATTGTTTTCGTAAATCACCGAATCAGATATTTTTATGTGCATTATATTGCTGAAATTATAGGACATGAAACGTGTTAATTTGATTGATCAAAATGATTTAAAATAAATTATCATATTTTGTATCGTTTTAATGCTGATTGAATAAAAAACGCGGCAACTCGCGTCGATGTTATTCTGAGTTGTGACGTTGCCGCAAAAAGCAACGTTCAACGACGTCAACATTAAAAAAACAGTGAGCTTGTTTGTCTCGGGTCGGAGATAAGGTATTTTCAACCAATGCGTGCATTGAGGATATTTTTAAAAGATGACTCTCTGCACTTAACGTTGATATAAGTTTGAAAATAATTTGCATAAAGGCAAATTACGGCCCTTAACGTCCCTTGTCCTTAGTTCTGTTTTCCCATGTCTGTTACACTCGTTAATATCTGAGAATTCGGTCTTAATACAAATAATTAATACCGCATCTTTTGTACTAGTGCATCACTATCCTAACTGAGTATGACAGTATTAGGAGATGAAACAGTCTCCAATTTTAAACCAGATTAACTATTTTGAATAGAAATAAATTGCTTTTACACATCACAGTTGTAAATGAAACGATTGTTAGCAACTGATATTTACTGATAATTATTAATGAACCACAGCAAAAAATACAAAATCAGCCACATCATCATTAACACTATTTACATAAGTACATCATGACTAGAATATTAGCCCTTTACCACTTAATAATGTATTTTGATGCATTTGTAGTTACTTAGAAATTTAAATTTAAGTAAAGAACTTTCTTACAGATTCAAGTTTTAAAGGTTTCATTTCCAACCCTTATATACTGGTGAGCAGCAAACAGTATAAAACCTGAACAGACTGCGAGTAACTCACAGGCTGTTCTTGTTTAATGCCGTTTGCACATTTTCACCTTGCTTCTGAGGGGGAAAGGGTTAAACATTGATGTTACAATCATAGAGATTTGGTCTGAATAGTTGATATGTTTCTGAGTCTAGCAATCAGAAGATTGCCGTTACCATTATTTTTTATTTTTTTTATTCAATATCATACATATAATGTAAACATGTATATGGTCACACAACACAGTGCTCGTGTAAAGCAATACAGTTCAGACATGTTATACAAGATATGCTCATATATATATATATATATATATATATATTATTTTATTTTTTTTTTAGAGAGAAAAGAAAAGAACAACAGAGGAATAGTTATGAAAAATGATGAGTTGTAAAAAGTCGGAAGAAAGCATACTGTATTTGTGTGTTTTGTTGTTTCTTCACAATGATCTTGTCAGATTGAAAAAATACATATATATAGACATAAACAAAACTATTTTAGAAAGATAAACTAACATCAGAGTGAAAATGTATATAAGTGGACAAAACATTATGAGAATTTAATCCGATTCCATTTTTGTTCAAAGATTTGTAAGGTGTCATTACGGAGGGCTATTTCTTTCTCAATCTGGATTTTTAGTTTAAGACTATGGACAAAACAATTAAAATTTGGTACTTGTTTTTTGTACTTCATGTTTAAGATAAAATATTTCATCAATATAACCATAAAATTCACAATATTATTACCGTCTATTGATTTCAATGAGTTAATTCCGAAACTTACATTTAAGAAAGATAGTTTAACGTTTAGTTGCTGTTGTTCCAGAAAGGATGTTAATTGATTCCAAATAGGCTGGATGTGTTTGCACTCCCAAAAAAGATGTTCTATAGTTTCAATGTTTTCACTGCAGAAGTCACACAGATTTGAGTTAGATAATTTGCATTTATAGAGATATTTATTTGTAGCTATAATTCTATGGATGTATTTATATTGAAAATTTCTCAGTGTGCTTTCAATAGTTGCTTTATATGGCATGGTAAATATGTGTTTCCAATTAAGTTCATTTTCTCCAAAAAGGACTTGCCATTTATTTTGGATTTTGGAGTTTTCCGTATGGTTTTTAATTTGTAGTTTGTAAAATATTTTATTTGTTTTGTTTTTTCTTCCAAGTATGTTTTCTACAAATATTGTTTGAGTACATGGTGTATTATTTGTATTGATTTCAGATTTAATATGTATGGGTATGCTTTTGATTAGTGTGTAGTATTTCAGAAAATTATTTGAAGGTATTCCGTATATGTAGCATATATTATCAAAAGAGTAGAAATCCTTAATTCTGTAGTCATATAATTGGTCGACATATTTAATGCTTCGTTCAAACCAATCTTTATAGAAAAACGTCTTATTGTTTGAAGTTATGTCTTTATTGTTTTATAAAATTGTTTTAATACTGGTTTGGGTTTCTAAGTTATGAGTGACATCACTCCACGCTGATAGAACATCAGACAGAAATATGTTTTCGTTTGCAATTTCATGTAAGATAGTATTGCTGATGTTACATTCAAAGAGTAAGGAGTCACCATATTTTTTTAGGATTTTCTGGTAGAATAATTTCCATTTACTCGTATTGGTATTATCTAGGTATCTTTTAACCCAGCTGCATTTGATTGCATTCAAGAATGAGTCAATGTTCGTTAATTGGATACCTCCATTTTCTACAGATTGAATTAACTGAGTTCTTTTTATTTTATCAGGCTTACCGTCCCATATGAAATTAAATATTGTTGATTTTATATCGTTAATAACATCATTTGGTGGATTTGGGAGAACTGTTAATACATATATTAATTTAGGAAGTGCAAACGTTTTTAATACTGTGTTTTTTCCGATTAGTGTAAGTTTACGATGATGCCATGATTTTAAGCAGTTTTTAAAATTCTGTAATTTAGGTAGTATGTTTTTAAGAACTGTATCCTTTTCATTATTTGTGAAAGTAATTCCTAACGTTGTGGCTTCATCGGATGTCCAATTAAATTTCATTTCTTTTTTATATAGAACATTACTTTGTTTTAATTTACCTACTCGTAGCACGGTACATTTACTTTTGTTTAGTTTAAGACCCGATGTCATTCCGTAAAGGGTTAGCGACTCTATTAGGTTATGGAAAGAATCGTAATTGTCGTTTAAAAAGTAGGTGGCGTCGTCAGCAAATAGGGATTGTTTGATTTCTTCGTCAGGTTCTAGTGATATGCCTTTTATGTGTTTATTTGATTGGATGTGATGTGATAGATACTCGATGCAAATAATAAATAGCGATGATGAGAGTGGACATCCTTGTCGAACCCCTCTTTCGATGTTAAAACTGTTTGAAAAGAAGCCATTGTTAATGATTATACTATTAATATCGGTATAGAATAGTTTGACCCATTGAATGAGACTTTCACCAAAGTTCATATTTTCTAAGCAGGAGAACATAAATGAATGATCAAGCGAATCGAATGCCTTTTCAAAGTCTGCAAAGAATATTAGACCAGGACTATTTGAATTGTTGAAATAGTTTATGCATTCTTGGATAAGACGAACGTTTTCACCAATGTAGCGTCCTTTTATGAAACCAGATTGAGATTTTGAAATAATTGATGGTAATATTTTTTTTATTCTGTTTGCTATACTTTTAGTTGCAATTTTATAATCATTGTTAAGTAAACTAATCGGGCGCCAGTTTGATAAGGATTCTAAGTTTTTTCCAGGTTTTGGAATAAGTGATATAATACCTTGTTTTTGTAGCGTAGTTAAGTTTTCGTTGTTAAATGAATAGTTAAGTGAATTAATTAGATGTGTTTTTATATCATTCCAGAATATTTTATAAAATTCGATTGTGATGCCATCTGATCCTGGGCTTTTGTTATTTTGCATTTCTTTTAGGGCTAATCCACATTCATATTCATTAAGTAATCCGTCGCACAGTTGTTTTTCCTCCTGGTTTAAAGCGTGATGTGTATTTTTAAAGAGGGTGTTATTTTCAACATTTTTTCGTTTATAGAGGGTTTCGAAAAATAAACGTTGTTCTTCTAGTATTTGAGCTCTGTTTGTTATATCTTTGCCATTGACTACTAATTTGTGTACAGTTTTTTGTTCACTTCTACGTTTTTCAATGTTTGCGAAATATTTTGTGTTTTTTTCATTGTGTTCAACATGATGAGCACGCGCTCTAAGTATTATTCCATTGAGATGTGTATGATAGATTCCATCTAATATTTGTTTTTTTAATGTTATTTCATTTTCAATGTCGGTGGTATCATTTGTGTTTGTTTGATGCAATTGTTTTTCAAGTGTTTCAATGGTTTTGATGGTTTCAGTTTCAAGTTTGTGTGTTTCTTTTTGTTTAAATGATGTGTATCTAATTGTTGCGTTACGTATATTTCCTTTAATTACTTCCCATAAGGTGTTTGGGTTTGCATCTTTATTATTTTGAACTGTATTTAATATTTCCTGTTTTATTTGTATTTGGTATTGTGTATCTAATAAGACGCTGTTGTTAATTTTAAAGTATCCTGGGCCTCTTTCAGGTTGTATATTGTGCAGTTTAAGTTCAACTAGAGAGTGGTCAGTCATAAATCCTGGTTTTATGTTACATGTGTCAATAATGTTGCAAAGAGATTCAGATATTAAAAAATAGTCTAATCTACAAAATATTGTTGGTTTTGTGTTTGAGTGCCAGGTGAATTTGCTTTCGTTTGGATATATTGTACGCCAGATGTCTATCATATTGTAGTTTTCAATTATGTTATTTAAACTATTTCTATTTTTAGTATGAGTATAAAGGTTTCCATTCTTTTTGTCTAATAATGGGTTAAGAACAGTATTAAAATCACCACCGATTATAATGTTTTTATCTTGGTTATTAATTATGAAGGATTGTAATGTTTCGTAGAATGTGGAATCATCTATGTTAGGGCCGTAAACATTGATTAATGTTAATTCTGTTTCGTGTATTTTGATATCTATACTTGCTTGTCTGCCAATTATTATTTCTTTAAAGTTATTGACTGTGATCCCTATATTATTTTTTATAAGAAAGGCAATGCCTTGTTTATTAGTATGTTGTCCACTAAGATAGATGTCTCCGTCCCATTCATCTTTTAAGGTTTGTGCTAAAGTATGTGTCAAGTGACTTTCTTGTAGTAGGCATATACTATTTTTTTTTTCGTCTAACCATTTGAAGATTTTAATGCGTTTGTCTTTATTTTTTAGCCCTTTTACGTTCAGAGTGCATAATTTAATCATTTAAAGAGAGGGAGGGTGTGTAAATATTATTATGTGGGTTTGTCCAGTAAGTTTCTATTTTAAAGATGTCCATACATACATACAAAAATAGAAAGCAAAAATTAGAGATACAAAAATATGAATATTCTATAGACATGAAGAAGTGAGAAGAAATAATCACAGAAGTGAGAAGAAAACACAATATAAAACTTGTCCCCAGTAGAGACATACAAAAAAGGTCAGTAAAATACAACATGTGAATATACAAAAACAAGCAAATGTGCTAATGCAAGGTAAATTGCCCTAAGTATAAGAAATAAATTATATGTATCTAATGTTCAATTATATACAATGATTTCTCAGATGCGTACGTATAACTAATTTGCAGGATAAATTTTAGCAATTCATTATTTATTTTAAGTTGTTTTATTGTATTAGTTATATTTATTATAAATACGTATATACATTCTTATACACACATTTATATATATACTTATATGTGCAATCATTTTAAAAACAATTATTTATTTAAACATTATAATGCTTTTAACTATAAGAGTTGGTTCAGTGAGCCGCCTTTTAAAATGACATTACTTTGATGTTACTACCCCGTGTACATTTATTCTCGGGGACCACAGAAAAATTTCGAAGGTTAACAGTATATCTGTATATAAAACCACAGTTTCTGTCCTTAATAACATTTGAGATTAATACCTTAAAATCATACGTTACACAAAAACGGAATGCTCGTGCAGGAACTACTGCTTGCCGTGAATGAAACATGGTTTCGTCATTTGTCATGTTTAATATTGCACAAAAACAAAATGGTTGGAAAAGTGTAAGATAAAGATATCGGGTAACTGATGAAAATGCTGATCGAGATCTCTATTTTACGAGCGTTATTTTACATAATTTACATGATACCATCTTATCATTATCCATTCGTATTATAAACGAAGACATTTTCGTTGCAACACCATATATATATATAATAGTGTTCTCATTTACTGCAGTCAATACACAATTCATTTGATATTCAACCAAACAAACAGGCATTGAAAATTTAACACAAACATACAATGTAAACAACAACATTTAAAACACCATATATATATATATATATATATATATATATATATATATATATATATATATATATATATATATATATATATATATATATATATATATATATATATATATATATATATATATATATATATATATATATATACACATACATATATATATAACATAACAGCAGGTCAAATTAAGAACGATAAATTGCCCTTCATATTAGACAATACGGTGTGGTTGCTTAGCAATTCAATATGTAAAAAAGAAATATATAATTATAAAAGATAAGCAAGTGTAGTAGTAATCATTTCCACTTGTCTGTGTAAAGAAAGTTTTATTCATAAGGCTTTTTAAAACAATTTTACTTTCAGAGGCTATTGAATAACAACAGAATGCAAATATTGGTATAAAAATTTTACAAACACAAAAACAAAAAAACTTTTTACCATTGCTTTAATAGTTGGGAATATGAAGTAGCACTCCTTAAATCAATTTAAAACTAACAACAAGTACAAATTAGCTGTGTAAAACAAGAGCAGCAATGTTTTGAGACAGAAAAATATGTACTATTGATTTTGACTTGCAGAAACGAAAAAAAAATAACGAGTTGAGTGTGTTTTATCATCCGAAGTGATACAGATATATATGTACACTTAATTTTAGCTCGTAAAAATAGTCTATATGCAAGGGTTGAGCATGTATTTTATGTATTTTATGATTCTGAATGAAAGATACATATTATACCTGGCACACATTTTGAATTTAACAATGCAATAATATGCTGATCAATTAATTATCTGTCATCGGTCTATGCTGTTATAATGATTTGGTACCTTTTAACTATAAGAGTAGGTTCAGTCAACTTTAAAAACGACCTAACTTTAATGTTACTACCACGTGTACAGTTTTTCTCGAGGACCACGCTGAATTTTAGGAAGTTAACAGTATATCTGGACAAGAATCACAATTTCTTTCCTTTATACCATTTGGGATTAACACCTAAAAATCATACAGTACATAAAAAGGAAGGCTCGTGCAAAAACTGCTGCGTGCCGTGAATGAAACATGTTTTCATCAGTTGTCATATTTGATATTGCATAAATAAAAATATATAGAAAAGTGTAAGATATGATACAGGGTAACGAATGAAATGCTGATTCAGATCTCTATTTTACGAACGTTTTGCATATTTTATATTATGCGACACACAAGACGCGTTTTAACGGAATATAGTGAATGTTTGTATTGTACATATTAGGTTTTTAAGGGAAAGTTATAATGTATTTACAATACACAGAGTAATGGTATTTTACATCAGGGGCAAACTAACTGTTTACTATAAGTTGATTTAGATAATGTGATACCCCCCAAATTGTATACAACTGTCAAATTAGTTCTTATTGATACAAAAGAACGGCAAAAACAAGGGTTACTTTAATTGTGATGTCGGAATAGAAAGTAAATTTCGTACCGATAAAAGATATACAAGAATTTAATTGTAATGTTATAATAGAAAGTAAATTTCAAACCGATAAAAGGTGTACAAATTTAATTCCACAATTTGCAGGGTACTCCTTGAGAGCGCTGTAAACCACTCTAGACACTGGCTCCCGTCTGAAACTTCTTGCTTCGGTTCCGGAAATCACTTATTGTGTTATTGATATTGTCGAATATGTCAAATTTAATCCTTTCCTCGGATGTCGTTTGTCCGAAAACTGCACCGTTGAAGAACCAAGCGTTCTTTATATCTGGGTGTATAAATTATTATTATTTAATGGCTCATCACTGAACAACAACAAGTACTGGTTCTACCCAGGAAACAGACTTAAGAATGTTTTAATACGGTTTAGGTTGAATATGCAATTGCGAGCTTGTTTACAAAGTCTAGTGACTGGGTATTCTGAAATAAAACACATGCACATTCATTTCTCTTTTTTCAATTTTAACATTTCTAACCAGACAAGTTATTTAGATAATACAGTTTTAATTTTGGATTCAGATTCTCACTCAAACTCTTTAAGTTATACATTATATTCTTCCATGACATGTATTGTTTGCAAATACTAGCGTCGGCAATTATGAAATGTTAAATTTGAAAACAAGTACTCAAATTTTTAAGTATTAATGTGTACAACTTAAACAAATATTTCACTGATAAAATCCCTATCCAAAGTTACATGTGGTATTAAAATGCTAACAGCTCATTGTTATTAACTACATGCAGTTAAACTATAATTTACAAATACCAGCAATGTATGATTTTGTTATGGTGCAAAGCAAACATTTGTCAGAGTTACAGCATATTTTGTTAAGTCCAATGCATAATACAAAATATAGGTGCATAATAATTACACGCAAACTGACAGTTAACACTATACGGTTCACTGAAAACAAGTTGCAACCCAATATTTGTAATGTATGCTACATTAATTTTGCACTGAGCTTCTGAAATTTGTAATGGTCTAGAAACAATTCAATGAACGAATAAGTATATTTCTATCCAGATAATATTAAGTATCGGAGTTCATATTATGTCTAACTAAAAAAAATCTGATCTGTTCATATATCTTTATTAAAATCGAGGCAATATTTGCAGTTTGAAGATTAAATCAATTTGAAGACATCAAGAAGTTGCAATACAATTTTCAAACATCGAACACATATTATAAACAATAAACATTCCAATGCTTATATACTGCAATATATTTGTCAAGTGGCAATAATAATAATAATGTCTATTTGTGACAGCACAATGATATAAATTGCACATTTCGATGGCAATGTCAGAATGTTACCTATAATGCTCAGCAATTACCCAAACGTGCATACGATATATATTTTATGCACCTGCATTTTGTGAATCATTTTGTTTCATGCATATTAATGTCCTTTTGTTTAGTTTTTAAATGTACATTTACCACCCCTCCCATGCACACAGGGAAGTGTTTTAATGACAAATGTTTGAAGACGTATTTGAGTCATATCACTTCGATCAGTAAACCAACTAACACTTCTAACAGCTTTTTTTATTAAAAATACAAATATTGTTTACAGTGAGAACAAAATCCCCATTCCTAAATATTATCTTCTGACATTTAATTTGATAACTTTCAAAAAGTAGATATCTTGAACAAAATGGCTTTGAAGTTCCAATTTTGAAGTTCAATATCAAATAAGCTAATTCAAATTAAGTGAAACAATTCCATAATATTTGTTTCAAAATTTCATAGAACCCAGATTAGATTTTACCATAAATCGAGAATATTAGAAAATTTCTCAGCTATTGTAACATCAGATGACTTAGCCAATACGTTGTTAATTATACTTGAAAACACGAGGTGTGTTTGTCAGAAACACACTGCCCACTATTGCGCCGCTTTGAAATTAAAATTTCAATATATCATTTGGCAGGTTTAGAAATCATCTCCCTTGTGAAGTTTATAACTTCCCTTTGATTGTATTTTTTTACTTTGACCTTGAAGGATGACCTTAACATTTCACCACTCAAAATGTGCAGCTTAATGAGATACACATGCATGCCAAATATCAAGTTGATACCTTCAATATTGCAAAAGTTATGGACAACGTTAAAGTGTTCGGACGGACGGACGGACTGACTGACTGACGGACAGTTCAAACTTTAATAAAATCACAGAAAGTGGCAAAGCCAATTTTTAACCTGTCAACCAGTCAACTTTAATAATAATCTGTTTATAGCAGATAAGTCACAGACTTCACACTTGGCCATCAAGAACAAATCAAGTACACACTTTATAAAATAATGTTCATTATTTACAAACATAAAAATGCAGGAATTAAAAAGAAAGAAGTTATGATTCTGCCACAATCAATTACTAAGCCTAGACTAAGTTAAATTAAGTCTGAACTGAATTAGATCTCACCACAGTCAAACTTTCAAAACAATCATACATACATTCAGATAATAGAACCATAATAGTTTTAGCAAGATCAAATTAAGTCTGAACTGAACTGGGTGGGACACACCACAGTCAAACTCGCTTTCTAAACAAACAAACATACATTGAGATAATAGAACCATAAAAGTTAAAGCAGAATTCACCCAAATATTCGAAGGGGCTTTAAAACAAATGTGGGGCAATATTTTATTTATGTTAAACAAGGGACCATAATTCTACCTAAACGCGTTGCATCTATTATTCCTTTGTAAATGATTCACTACTCTTTTAGCAGAAATTAAAATGTTTTAGATAAGAACATAAATCTGCTGATGATGTATGATTCTGTCGGAATGATTTACCAGGCGTGGGCGGAAGCTAAATTAAGGCTTAAAGAAAAGGGAAGCTAACCTGTAAATCCTTTGGAAATTTGGTATCAGAAGATGTTTTAAGGAGCTAAAACCTGCATCTTGACTTGACATATAATGAGTGCGCACTGCAAATGTTCAAAACATATGCTGGAGCATTCGGTGTTAATAGGTGTTATTATTGTCAGAGTTTGCATACTAAAAATGTTTCAAATACCAAAATAGTCCAATTGGATCATTGGCAAAAACAGATGAGAGTAGAAAACTCATAAGGGATTTCACACAAACAGGAGGTACACCTTTTTCGTTGTTGCATATTCAATAATGATTTAATCCAATCAAATACCCAATACCATGATTTGCTCCATGTGTAAACACTTCTTAAATGCAAGACCATGATATGATCATAGTAATAATTATTTTAAATGCAAGACCATAATATGATCCAAGTAATCTTTTTTTGAAATGCAATAAAAACACTCATAAAAAAACAAGACCATCATATCACCCTCAAGTAAGAAAACCTTAAAAATGCAACATCAATATATCATCTCAATATGAACACTTAAAAATAATTTGTTTTAAAGTTTACAAAGAATAAGTTTGCGATTAAAATTCTGTATCAAATCTGCTCAAATCTGCAAGACTTCCCTGAAATGATTGTTGAAATAACTATTTGTCCTTATTTGAAATCTTTTTCCTTATTTGATCTCTTTTTCCCTATTTGAACTGTTTGTCCTTATTGGAACTGTTTGTCCTTATTGGAACTCTTTGTACTTATTTGAAGTCTTTGTCGTTTTTAAACTAGTTCTCCTTATTTGAATCCTTTGTCTTCATTTAAACTCTTTGTCATTATTTCAACTCTTTGTCCTCATTTGACATCTTTGTCATTATTCGCAAGAAAATACTCAGAATAATTGTGTTAAGAATCTACACATTTTGTTTTCATAGTATTGTTAATTTGCTTGCGTCACCAAACTCTAAATAATTCTTTCATTTGAAACTAAGGATTTCAAAATAACGATATTGATGATTATTAATTAAACCCTTAGGAAATTAATATATTTCATAACTAAACAAGTCGCAACTTCTCTGAATTGTTTAACATATGCTTTTTGTTATCTTATCAAGATTACTGAAACCATGTATTTGATTGAAAATCAAATGCGTTTTCATCTGAAGCATTTTGTAACAACATTATTTCGTAAGAAGTCACTTAAAAGCTACCTTTGGGAACGCCAGAAGCTATGACTGTCAATTCAGCCTTGTTAGTAAATATTTGTCGGACTAAATATCGCCTCTCACAGCAAACACTAACCAACACTTACTCAGGCAAAAGCCCCATTAGCGAGCATGGGAAAAAAGCGATCTTTTCTATTAAGACTTTGGCTAAACTTCCCCACAGATTCCCTAGCATTTGTAGACATAAAAAAAGACAGAAATTACTTTCGTTCTGGTCAATGCTGGAACATGAAACCTTAAGCGTTCAATACTTTGAAGTAGGTATTGCGTCTGTAAATCATTTATCAACTGATTCGTGGAAAACAGCACCTAATAACAATATCATGGAAGTGTTGTGTGTGACCTCATGCAAGGTTACACTGCTCTGGCAGGTACAACTGCTTATGAACAGCATTTGTTTCATAGCATGTTATCCTGTAAAGGGAGTATGTTAAAAAAAGTTATTTCCGTTTCTTTTTTGTTATCATTTGGACAGAGTGCATGCTAGCCCTGTTACATGCAAGGGGGGATAATTGTGTCCCCTTTGAAGTAACTTCAATCCCACAAAGAAAAAAGGGGAAAAGAAAAATGAATACCTATTAGAAAAATAGCCCACGAAGCAATTGTCATAAAACAAAACCACCAAAGACTGCAGATTTTGAATAGAAAGTTTGGCAAAAAAAAAAAAAAAAAAAAAAAAAAATTATATATATATATACAATGTATATGCCATACTTATGAATGATGAATACCACTCTGTTCATCAATATTTTGTTCTGAATATAAAACAGCAAATTAGACATGTTTGCGTAGACAACAAAAACGGGAATAGTGGCATTACCGATCTGTCAATTGACAACTCACTAGATGATATCCCCATATTTTTACTGGGAATTACGTCCTTAATACTTTATACGACTCACTTGTTTTCTTATATTGTTTTTGTAATCATGATAAATCATACTATCAATAATACACATTTAAAAGACACATTCACTGCACAAACAAACTATTTTCAAAATGTTGTCATGGATGACAACATAGACATCAATTACGTATGTAAACTATCAACTTGATAATTTTAAAATATGATGATAAAACTTTGCGGATGCAAACTTAATAATTCTTAAACAAAATTGATGTTATTTATGTTTTTGTGACATTTCCTTGATGGAATTTGATTTTTTTTGTTAAAGGTTACTGCCCATGCATTATTAGCAAAATAACCAAAACATGCATTGTATGCAGGGTTTAGTGCATTATAATAGATTTTCATTAAAAAAATCTTAGATCATAATATCCAAACATAAAGCCAGACATCTTTCACCTAATTTCCAAACTTAATAACTATACACTGCCAATACCGTTCAATATTCAAAATAATGATTGTTTCTTAAAATGAAAAAAATATATATTGCCACAAAAAATCTGCTTACATATGAACTACATCACCTTTTGAACGAATAGGTTACAAGTTTGATGAAAACGATGTCTAGATTTTGCTCTTGCCCGTGAAAGCAATTTTCTCAGTTAAATGAAAGGCAATTTGTTTTGCTCAAATGCACCACTTGAAATATTTACAAGACCAAACCAGTACACATATTAACACATATTAAGTTTAACTGGTCTAGTAAAAAATTCATAAATGGCATTTTGTTGAATACTGTTCCAAAAATATGTTTGTCAAAAAACAATAGCTTTTAAGAGTAAAATAAAACGAAATGTAAATTTATAATGGCTGTAATGACAAATTAAAGATATAAAGAAGTATTTTATAAGCATAATTTCATAAATGAGATTCCTTTCACATTGTTTGTATCATATTTGTATAATTTGAAAACAGGCTTTATATACAAAAAAACTTTGCATCAGTTTGCGTTTTTTTTACTCATTTTTATTAAATGTAAGCTCTGTTTTAGGTGAAAACATAAATATATTTGTACATTTAAAAAAACAACATTAGGCTTTTAAATGTAAAAAAACAGAAACCCTTAAGATACACAAACTTTGATTTTTCTCTAACATCATTCAAGTGTTCTCATTATAAGAAATAACCGGGTATATACATTTAGCACAGGAGGTTTTCCAAATAACAGACAGAAACTGAGTTTTATTGCTCATCATATCAACATAAAAACGTCATATTCACCTCATGAAATAAAATCAAACAACTATCAACTATCAAACTATAAATTGCACATATTGATGGAATTATGTCATAATGTTATATAATTATAATGCTTGGCAATGACCCTGTATTTTATAAATCATTGTATTTCATGCATTTTAATGTCCTTTTGTTTTCAAAATGTACATTTACCACCCCTCCCACGCAGGGAAGTGTTTTAATGACAGCTGTTTGTAGACATGTTTGAGTCATATCTCTTCGATCAGTAAACCAAATCACACTTTTTCTCGGTTAGTTTCTTTTTTTAATTAATAATACAACTATTATTGATAGTGAGAAAAAATCCCCATTCTTATTCTTTTTCTTTTGATATTTAATTTGATAACTTCCGAAAAGTAGATATGTTGAACAAAATGGTTCTGCAGTTGCCATTTTGAAGTTCAATATCAAATTAGCTAATTCCAATTAAGTCAAACAATTCCATAAATTATTTGTTTCAGAATTTCATAGATTCCACACTTATTTTACCATAATTTGAGAAAAGTACAATAGTTCTCATATATTACATCAAAATACTAAGCCAATATGTTGTTTACCTTACTTGAAAAGAAGACTGCAATGAACGTTTTGTCTGCACTCAGTATTCAAACTTCTTAAATTTCACAGAAAGTGCCAAAGCCAATTTAAAACCTGTAAACCAGTCAACTTAAATATATGTCTTGTAGCAGATAAGTAACTTTACACTTGGCCATCAAGAACAAATCAATTACACACTTTGAAAAGTGTACGTTATTCACTAAACAAAGTGCAGGAATTAAAAATAATGAATTTATAATTTTGCCACAATGAATTACCAAGCCATTAGGCTTAAAGTTAAATTAGGTCTGAGCTGAAATGCTGGTTTCATCACAGTCAAAACACATTTCCAAACAATTATACATACATTGAGATAATAGAACCACGGTCAAACTGGCTTTCTAAACAATCATACATATATTGAGATAATAGAACCATAAAAGATTTAGCAAGATTCACCCAATCGTCATAGGGGCTTTAAAAAATGTGGGTTTATATATTCTTGATGTAAAAAACTACAAAAGGACCATAACTCTAAACACGTTGCAGCTATTATTCCTTTCTCCCCATTATCTACACAGTAACGTCAATTAACTGGGAAAATTTGAGCAAGAATCCATCAAATAGTTACAGAGGAGTTAACAACACAAAACTTTTGGAATTAGCAATTAAGTCAAACAATTCCATTTCATTTGTTTCGAAACTTCATACACATCACATTAAATAATACAATATAGTTCTCATGTATTAAAAAAGCCTTTATGTTTTTAATTATATATGTTGAAAACAAGAACGCACTGAAAGATGTTCCTGAAATGTATTTAAACTTCTTAAATTTCCAAGAAACGTGGCAAAGCCAATTTAAAACATGTAAATCAGTCAACTTTAATTCATGTCTTGCAGCTTATTAGTTGCTTTTGGACACCATCAGGTACAAAACAAATACAGACTATAAATTTATGTAAATGATCCACTGCTCTTTTAGCAGGAATTTAAATGTGGCAATCTAAAACATTGTAGGTTTTAGATAAGAACATAAATCTGCTGAGGATTTATGATTCTGCCAGAATGATTTACCATGCGTGGGCTGAAGTTACATCTATGCTGAGGTCAATGGGAGCTAACCTGTTTATTCCTGGGGAATTTTGGTATTCGATGATGTTTTAAGCAGCTCAAACCTGCATCTTGAGTTAAATATCTTAAGTGGAGACTGGAAATGTTCAAAACATGTGCTCAGAGTATTCGGTGTTATTTGGTGTGCTCAGAGTATTCGGTGTTATTTGGTGTTATTTGTAATTGTCATAATTTGCATTATGAAAATGTTTCAAATACCAAAACAGTCCAATTGGTTCATAATTATGGCAGGAACAGCTGAAAGAAGAAAACTCATAATCTATTTAGCACAAACAGAAGTTCTACCATTTTGCGCTGCAGCATATTCAATTATGATTTAATCCTATCAAATATCCAATACCATGATTTGATCCGTAAGTATAAACACTTCTGCAATGCAAGACCATGATAAGATCCTTAAGTAATCGTATTTTGAAATGCAATAAGAACAAAAAGCAATACCAGCATACAATCATCAAATAAGAAAACCTTAAAAATACAACAGCATCATATCATCTCAATAAGAACACTTAAAACATTATAACATATAATCTTTGAACTCTTTGTACTTATTTATTTAAACTTTTTGTCCTTATTGGAACGCTTTTTACTTATTTGAAGTCTTCTTCATGTTTTGAACTTGATGTCTTTATTTGAGCCCTTTGTCTTCATTTTAACTCGTTGTCATTATTTCAACTCTTTGTCCTCATTTGAAATCTTTTTCATTATTCACAAGAGAATACTAAGAATAATTGTGGAACGAAAACTGTACAATTTGTTTTCATAGGATTGTTAATTTGTTTGCGTCTCCAAACTCTAAATAATTGATTCATTTAAAATTTTAAAGGATTTGAAAAAATGATATTGATGAATTTTAATTAAACCCTTGGAAAATGAATACATTCAATAACTTAAAAAAAAGCAAAACTTCTGTGAATTGCTTAACCATCTGATTTGTGTTATCTGATCAAGATAACCGAAATCATGTCATTTAATTTGAAAACAAATGCATTTTCATCTCAAGAATGCTTTTTTAACAACTTTATTCCGTATTCTGTTCCACAAACAACAAGTCACTTAAAAGGTACCTTTGGGAACGCTAGGAGCTATGACTGTCAATTCAGCCTTGTTAGTAAATATTTGTCGGACTAAATATCGCCTCTCACAAAAAACACTTACCCACACTCTTACTCAGGCAAAATTCCCATTGACGAGCCAAGGAACACACAGATCTTTTCTCTAAAGACTTTGGATAAACATCTTCGCAAATTGCATTTATAGCCATAAAAGAGACAGATATTGCTTCGGTTCTGGTCAATGCTGGAAAAGAAACCCACAACCCAAAACATTGAATTCTGTGAATTTTGTTCTGCGTCTGCAAAGCATTTTCCCACAAATTCGTAGAAACAGCACCTGATAACAATATAATGGAAGTGTTGTGTGTGACCTCCTGCAAGGTTACACAGCACTCAGCTGGTACGAATGATTATGAATGGCATTTTTTCATAAAATTTTATTATGTAGAGCGAGCATGTGTAAACAATTATTTGCGCTTCCTTTTGTATCATTTATTCACAGTGAGTGCTGGCCATGTAAAAAGGGGAAACGGTTTTGTCCTCTTTGCAGTAACTTTAATCTCACAAAAAGCATGATCAGAAAAAGAATATACCAGCTTCAAAAAACGACACATGAATACCCTGCTTATCATCTACAATTATGTCCTTTATCTTTTATATGACTCACTTGAGAACATTCTGTCCTTTATATTTTACATGACTCACTTAATACATGTCTGCATTTTATATTTTACATGACTCACTTTAGAAAATTCTGCCCTTTATGTTTTACATGATTCACTTTAGAAAATTCTGCCTTTTATATGTTGCATGACTCTATTTAGAAAATTCTGACCTTTACATTTAACATAACTCACTTTAAAAAAGTCTGCCCCATTATATTTTACATGACTCACTGGATAAAAATTATGCCCTTTATATTTTACATGACTCACTTTAGAAAATGTTTCCATTATATTTTACATGACTCACTTTAGAAAAAACTGTCCTTTATATTTTACATGACTCACTTTAGAAAAATCTGCCCTTTTTATTCCACATGACTCACTTGAGAAAATTCTGCCCTTTTACTTGTATATGACTTACACGTGGAAATTATGTCCTTTATATTTTATATGACTCACTTGTAAAATTCTGTCCTTTTTATTTGATATGACGCACTTGAGAAAATTTTGTCCTTTTTATTTTATATGACTCATTTATGTAAATTCTGTTATTATTTTATATGACTCACTTGCTTTCTTGTGTTATTTTTTCCATGATCAATCTTACTCAGGCAATACTGTGAAATCATTGTTATTTGTGGAACATTAATTTCGATGGGTTGTCCCATCCATAAAAGTAACACATACACATTGGAAAAAAGACAAATGAAAAGTCCTGTTTTTTTCCAAAATCAGATATACACAAATTAACGTGTCCACAAAAAGCCATTTATTATAAAAAACTACGAAATTTCATGCCAACGAATATAATGATTTTACACAATGTATATTTAATCCTTGTCCACTTAGACATGTATTTTGAGCGTTAGTAGTCTCTTAGACAGTTATATTTAATTACATACCTTTCATAACTAGATTCAAGTTTTAAAGGCTTTATTTCCAACCCTATAGATACTGTTGAGAAGCAGACAGCATAAAACCTGAACAGACTGCGAGCAGGCTGTTCTGATTTAATGTTGTTTGCACATAGCAATTTGCCTCTGAGTGGGAAAGCGTAAAAAGATATATCCACCATGCATGCAGACTATTATCAAAATGTTGTCATGGTTGACAGAATAGACATTAATAAATTATACACTTATCATAAACTTCATAATTATAAAATATGATGATAAAACCTTGCTGATCTAAAGTATACTTTAACAAAATATACAAAAAAAGTATGTCATTTAATTTGTAAACACATTTCTCCTTGTCAACATCATTTTCAAAAGGCTTTAGCCCATGCATTTTTCTATCTAGACTAGCATCCTACGCAAAGTTAACTCTATATTATAGATGTTCATTTCAATGATCTTAGATCACAATATACAAACATAGAACCAGACAATGTCCATCACCATTGTAAAACTTAATAACTAAACATTTCCAATATGGTTCAATAGCAAGAGAATGTCTGGAGACATTTTTGTAAATTATATTTGCTGCCAAATTAGATTTGGCTTTATGGCTTGCAATATGTAAAACGTTTATTGTCTGAAGAACATTAATGTTTTGAGTTAACAGTGCATCGAACTTAAGGCAAACTTTAGAGCAACAAAATAATTGACATTATTTTTGACGATGCTGCTTCAGCAGCTCGTCTAAGTTATCAATTGTTACCATGAAAAAATCTTCACAATGGCGACCTATGTAAAAGACCGAGCCACTACTGAGTTAATTACATTTTTTCAATCGGCATACCTCGCTGATTATCATTGATAAAGGTAAAGGCAGCTTGGTTCCAATCTGCTTTCAAATTTATCGAGAGGTTTGGGAACAGAACTGAACACGAAACTGCCAGGTGGCACTTCAAACGCTGTGATGCTCGGAAAACCCTAAATGTAGTTATTTTTAGATTTGATCGTGAATGTAACCCGCCTCCCAGTTTCGCTGAATGGGTCAAGTTCCCACGGTTACTACGTCCCCGTAACCCCAAATATGTTTTCGTACCCAAAACTTTGTGTACCCAATTTTGTTCGTACCCATTTTTATTTTCGAACCTAAATTTATTTTCGTACCCACATTTGTTCTCGTGCCCATTTTTGTTTGTACCCATTTTTTAATACCCAATTATTTTTTTGTACCCAAATTTTTGTTCGTACCCAAGTTAAGTTTTCTTTCCTTCCCAAATTTGTTTTCGTACCAACATCTTTTTCGTACCCATTTTTTTTTCGAACCCATACTTTTTTGTCATGATTTGCTCATACCCAAAATGTTCGTACCCAATTATTTTTTCATACCCAAATTTTCGTACCCATATACACAATTGTGGTGATGTATATAAACTTAAATTGATGCCTTTTTATCCATCTTCTTCAAAAGCATCGTCACACCAGTACTGTCAGTACGTTGATTTTATATAGACAAGCATAAACAATGGATGCCTATGAAAGTGATACACATGCAAACACAACCCATTCCTGTCATTAAAGGCTAAAATATTTGTTAAAAGCAAACACATTCAAGATGTTTATTGACAAAAACAAATCACTGTCCCACCTACATGTAAGAAACCAATAAACCAAGAAAATAAGTATAGGAAATGATGATTGCATCGTCAAATGCAAATAATATATGGACACCAAACAGTCTGCAAACAAATTACCAACAGCACCTTTTAGACGGCTGTTGTTACAAGTTAGTTACAAATGATTACCCAGATTGTGTTCAATTCCAAGAATACAATTTTCTCAAATACAATGTTCCCAAATACAATTTTCCCAACAGTTCACCAGCTACTTATGGCCAATTGAGATTAAAATTGAAACATTTGAAATATTTACAAGAAGACAATATGTTAATGAACGAATAGGAACCAGTTAGGAGGAATAATGCCAAAACAGTTATATGACATTCTATTGAATATTGTTCCAAATATATATTTTTGTAACGAAACAATAGCACCTTGATAAAAAATGTTGATGTAATTGTTTACGAATAATCAAAACAAATAGCATAATTTCTAAGTTTGTACTCAAAATGACAAACTAAATTATGAATAAATCAATAAATCTCGTATATACAACATTTGACGAATCTCTATCCCTTTTATATTCAATAATATGTATTTGAGTACAACACAATCTTTACCGGTATATACTAAGAGCACTAATGGGCATCATATTTTGTTGGATTTTGTTTGCTTATTGTTATTATAAAAGTAAGGTTTGTTTCAAGTAAATACATAAAAGAATTGTCAGAATGCTTCACTTGTTTTTACTTTTATCATTTTTTTGTACATTTAAAAAAAAAAACTCAGACTTAAAATTCATAAAACAGACCTTCAAGTCAACAATTTTGATCTTGCTCTCACTTAATTCAAGAGAGCTTATTATATGAAATAACTATAAGAACTTTGCTCAGGAGGCTTTCCAAATAACAGACATAAACTGAGTTTTATTGCTCATCATATCAACATAAAAACTTCAATTTCTCCTCATAAAGTGAAATCAAACTTTTATCTTCGAAAACCAGGCTGTTTTAAATGTTATTTTTAGTTTCAAAATTATGTAACAATGTTGTGTCAAGACAGATGTTAAAAAAAATCAATTTCATTAAATTTCAAATTATCCTAACTTACTTCGTAGCATTTTCACTATGTTTTAGCTGCAGAAGTATAGAAAACATGTTTTCAGTGAGACAATATGTGCTGCTGATATAATGTATAAACCAAAATAATTGGACATGACAATCGTAAATTAAAATACGGCGTTTTACATCTAATATTTTGTATACCAATCTGAAAATTTCCAATTGAATAGTTTACTTTTTACTGCATATAAAATGTCTTGGTCTTCATTTATGAAAAAAACAAATCATGTAAAGAGGGCAGATTATTGACTTAAAATAATTAACTGGGTAGATTATCCACTTAGTATCAAGTGGGCAGATTATCCACTGAGTATCAAGTGGGCATATTGTCCACTTAGTATCAAGTGGGCAGATTATCCACTTAGTATCAAGTGGGCAGATTATCCACTAAGTATCAAGTGGGCAGAGTATCCACTCAGTATTAAGTGGGCAGATTATTCACTGAGTATCAAGTGGGCATATTGTCCACTTAGTATCAAGTGGGCAGATTATCAAATTAGTATCAAGTGGGCAGAGTATCCACTTAGTATCAAGTGGGCAGATTATCCACTAAATATCACGTTGGAAGAGTATCCTCTTAGTATAAAGTGGGCAGATTATCCACTTGGTATCAAGTGGGCAGATTATCCACTTAGTTATCGGCAGATTATCCACTTGGGATCAAGTGGGCAGATTATACATTTGTTAAATTAATATCATTCAAAAGAAAAGAATTCCAATAACAATAACCAAATTAGCCCGTTTAAAAACACATTCTCCGACAGCTAAGCTAAACCGCACAATTCTAATTCCAAACAAATTTTGTAATTTGTTGTGTTTCGCTATGTCTGTTAAACTAGCTAG
The DNA here is from genome assembly GCF_020536995.1 of Dreissena polymorpha. Lineage (NCBI taxonomy): Eukaryota > Metazoa > Mollusca > Bivalvia > Myida > Dreissenidae > Dreissena > Dreissena polymorpha. The sequence continues at coordinate 133,092,352 of NC_068356.1, read as the reverse complement.
TTCGACTGTTATACTCGTTAATATCTGAGGATGCGGTCTTAATGAAAATAATTTATACTGCGTCATCTTAACAGAGTATAATGGAAGAATAAGGAGATGAAACAGTGTTTAATTTCAACCCAGATTAAATATATTGAAAACAAAAACAAAGATGTGAATAAAAAAAAATGTCAACATCTGATCTTTACTGATAATTAATCAAATTACCAAAGCAAATATACAAAAGTAACAACAACTTTATAATCACTATTTACAAAAGTACAACGAGACTTGAACATTAAATATTGAGGTAACGTATTATATAATACAAGTTTCGTAACTAGAGTAAATATTTTTCCAGTGTACAGATCCGAATGTTGCACTTCTAATTTTCACTCTTGTAGAATTCTCAGGATTTTCACTTTAGGACAGCAAGTACTGGTTCTACCCAGGAAACAGGCTCAATAGTCTGTAAATATGCCTAAGGCGTATCATGCAATCAAGTGCTTGCATACATATTCTCTATGACTGAGTATTCTGCATTTGTTGTTTAATTTCTAAATGTCTTACCAGATATGTATTTTCAATTTTATTTATCAGTTTAGACTACATATGAAGCTGTACATGTTTTCTTCCATGACCTGTTTTTTCTCCATATAAATGTTTATGCAATTATAAAATGAAAACAATCACTTTGAATTTTTAGTACTAATATCAACAGTATAAACAAATATTTCACAAAAACAATCTTTATTTGAGTGTAAAATGTAGTATTCATATGCTTAAAGCACATCATAACTGATTACATACAGTATATTGAACACAGATATCAGCAAAGCATGGATAATATTATTGTGCAATGTTAAAATTGCTCAGCTTTACAACACATTTTGAAAAGTCAAATGCATAATAATTATATAGTCACAAAACTGGCAGCATATACTCTCCAGAATTCACTTGAAAACTGATACACTAACCCAATATTTGTAAAGCAACTGCTACTTTATTTTTGCACTGAACTTCTGAAAAATTAAACTGTCTAGAAACAATTCCACACACTAATCAGTATATTTATATCCAGAAAACATTATATATCGGAGTTCATTTTAAGATTAAAATTTGTTTGAAGTATATTTCTTTGACTAAAATATAATTATTTGTAGTTATAAGTTTCATTTTATTACACACTTCTGGGAAGTTCACTTCAATTTTTCTCATATTGAAAAATGTATTCTAAATAAGAAACTTCGCAGTGCTTCATACCATGTTCTCCAAAGTCTAAAATTTGCACACAATTTAACCATGTATTTCATATGCCTATCCATTTCATGTACATCAATTTTCCTTTTCTTTTTTTTAAATAAAAATGTATCACCCTTCCACACTGGAAAGCGTTTTGATGACATCAATTTGTACACATTTTCTGGTTCCAACACTAATCATACGTCAAGTCAATAATGACAAGTTATATGTGGGCATTTTCGCAAATGACTAAATAATGACATTTATTTTGTAACTCTAAATTTATTTTTAGGGTAAAAAATTGAGAGAGAAATATGTGAGCAATCATTGGTGCTTATGTCCAAGGACAGAGAAAGGGTTGATAATAACTGTGACAAATAGCCAATGGGAAAATAGCATGACGCTTATGGAAAGCATTCCTAGACATAAATGAAACACGTGGTCTGAGAATTTCCTGCTATGGATGCTCCGAAAAATGCACTGCACATCATCATTGGTTGGTATCATGTTACAATGGCTCTGCTGTTCTTGTAGGCAGCAGATATGTCTCTGTATCAACAGATTAATTAGTAAAAAATGTGTTATTTTTTTATGTTTTAACTTTATTTCAGTCATATATCTGTGGTCAGAAAACCAAATCGAACTTTTCCTGTGGTAGCTGGTTATTTATTTTGAAACATTCGTTACAAACATTATAAAGGTGAAACGACTTTTAAACTCATTATCTTTTGCAATTGAATTAGTTTACTCTCAAACTGTAAATAGACATAAACTGAAATGATATCAAATGGCTATTGTGTAATTTTTCATATTTCAAACTCAATAGAAAGAACCATTTCTGGACTTGGGTTTAAAACATCGTATGCAATATCAAATAAGTAAGTTCCAAGTTAGTAAAACAATCCAGTATATTGTTTCAGAATTTCAAAGAAGCCACATTTTACAATTTTATATAGTGTGCAGGTATTAATTAAGTATTACATTGAAAAGAAGACTGCACTTTCTGTTGTTTCTGAAATGTATTCACTTATAAAATTTCACAGAAAGTGCCAAAGCCAATTTAAAACCTGTAAACCAGTCAACTTAAATATCCCTCGTGTAGCACATTAGTCCAACATGATTGCAATAAGTTGCGCATCAATTACAGACGATAAATTAATGTAAACGATTCACACATTTTATTTTTAGCAAAAATAAGAATGTTTCAGATATGAACATATAACCACTAAGGATTTACGACTCTGTCAGAATGATTTACCATGCATAGGGGACGTTTAATTATTTAGGTGCAAATGCATATGGGAACTAACCTGTTTATCCCCTTGGGGATTTAGATATTAGAAGATGTTAAATTCACCTCAAACCTGCATCTTGACTTGACATAGCTTGAATGCAGACTGGAAATGTTCATAATATGTGCTCAGAGTATTCAGTGTTATTAGGTGTTCGTATTTTCAGCCTTTGCGTGATGAGCAGGTTATGAATATCAAAATACTCAACGGATAATTGGCAAGAACAGTTGAGAAAGAAAAATCATGACGGATTTTACACACATATACATAATGTCATTTTGTGTTGCTGCATATTCAAATGCTGCTTCGGTTGCTGCATATTCGACAATGTTTCAACTAATTAGAAATGTGCAACAAACACTCATGCTCCCTCAGCACATTTTCAGACATGGATAAATATATATATTCTTTAGTGAACAAAAGGACAAATGACTATAATTTAGACCCAACTTGACACAATCAAAGTTGCTTTATTTACACATTAAGAATTTCACAAAACAATCACCCTATGCCTTTGACGTTTTCAATTGCATTTGAGAAGAGACACTATTTAAATTCAAAAATTCAAAGTTGTGTGTTTCAAATACTCTTTATCTTCTTGTTGCATCTCGCTCAAACTTTGATAGTTGAATGACTTTCAGTTTGCAGGGTATTGTTTTGTGAAATTAACTTTCATTTTCGCTCGATTTTCAGGAAGTCCCTGGGAAACACGATTTTGCATGACTGTGTATGAGGCAATTAAACATTGCTTCGTATCTTATGGCATTCAACCTTAATTTAAACTCACTCCTCCATTGGTTGTTATAATTAAATCTGAACAGTGACACATGAAACCACTGTCCCATAATGCACTGTACGCTTAACACTTCTAAAATTTGGCATATGTTTGTGTTTATGAAATTCTTTAAGAGCAAGATGTGTTTGTGAAACACTATGTTCCCCCATATATTTGACCTGTGACCTTAAAGGATGACCTTGACCTTTCACCACTCAAAATGTGCAGCTCTTTGAGATTCACATGCATTCAACATATCAAGTTGCTATCTTCAATATTGTGAAAGTTATGACCAATGTTAAAGTTTGACTCAAACAAACCAACAAACAAACAGACAGGGCAAAATTATATTCTTAAATAGTAAGATTTTTTAAATTGATGTAGTAATTATATTGGACTGTTGGATATATATTTTATAAAAGCGGTATGTATACAGTTATCAATACAGTAGGGTCTATATGCATGTATTGACGAATGACAACACAATTACATTCCAATAATTCATTAAGGAATGTGCTCTGAACGTATAACGCGAATCCATTTAAAACGCTGTTTAGTGGCTTGGACACCGTCATCCGCATTATATTGGAGTAACAGTGTATATGCTATAAATATATATGGCTTTTTTGTTCAAAGTCTTTGTGTATTTCATGCTTTAACCTGCTAATTGAACACATGAATATTACGGCCATTTAACCATTTCAACCATGGTTCAAGAAACACTTGATTCATTTATTTAATTGAATGAAACAGTTTCAGCAAAGTGCACATTATATACACAGAAACATGCAAATGGCAAGAAATAATTGAATCATATAATTAGGGAGAAGGCATCTGCATGATGCTTGGCTATTTATTTTTCATCTTTCAGCAGTATTTATTGAAGCGATCAAATTAAGAGTGATAGTTTTGTCAGTGTAGTCAGCTAATTTCTGTATCGGTTTTCAAACATAAATGCGCAATTATGTTACGCTGTTGTACGTCTACTAGCACAATTTCTGTCTAACAGGAAATTACTGCATCCAAGCAACCCTCCAATGCTGAATCATATTTCCGTCATTATCCTATTGAGCTCATATGTAACCAATTGGAAAGCTGAGTATTCCAAAGAAAGTAGTTTAAACCTTGTGAATATTTGCAGAGACAATATTTTCAAATGACCTATTAGTTCAATAGTAATTGTTTAAGATTACTTATACAACAATTTTTTTTAATTGTATTATAAGCTGTAAATGATATCTTACTTGGGATACATATACAACTTAAAAACTTAAAAAGACATGTATATATATATATATATATATATATATATATATATATATATATATATATATATATATATATATATATATATATATATATATATATATATATATATATATATATAATATTAATTGTATTGGCTTTTATGGTGTTCTCACAATCAAAGCTAACTGAACACAAAACTAAAATAAAGAAATCAATATATTAATCAATATATAAATAAGTACATATTTTAATATAGAAAACAACACACAAGTTAATTAGTTAGTTAATAAATGATTGCACAAGTAAATGAATCAATATATTAATTAATAAATACAAGAATGAATAAATTTATTAATTGCATGTAGTTAAAGAAATTGCGGACACAAATCAAAGGACGACAACAGCCCTTTACTTCCTTTCAACAACTACAAACTATCTATTTCTTGATATTCCCTTATGCATATCAATTCCATCAGACGAAATAAAATATTTCTGTGACATCTGCTGCCAGCAAAACGTCTTCAAATAGAGACAGACTGTTACTGACAAGTTGTAGGAAACAGTTACCGAAGTCACATTGAATAACGTTTGAGACACACTGGAAAACTTAACTACATCCATTTTTTAGCAAATGTCCTTGTTTGACAAACAGGACCGTTATCATATCATTAGCAAAAAAAGATGCTTAAACAAAATAAATAGCGCTTGGCAAAAGGTATTCTTTTCTTTATTTGTTTAAACGTTGCGTTCCTAAATATTTTTAAACTACTCTTTAAGTTGTAACAATTACACTATGGACTGCCTATTGAATGGGAAGGTTATAACTATCACAAATAAATCAAAGATCAGTTTATAACACATATGTAAAACACTGATAATTCACTGGCTAGTAATTAAAACATATTGGGTAAATCACATATGGGTAAATCACATATGGGTAAATCACACACTGTTACATACTATTGCAGTGCTTTATTCTCACTCAGTTCTTGAGTTGTTTTTATGCACAGGACCTTACAAAGGGATATTGAATAATCAACTCATAATAATTAATTTTAAATTCATTTAAACAGATATCTTAATTAGTACAAGCACATTTGCAGATGAAGCAAATCAAATTTTTGTAAAAGACAAACTGACGGACGGAATGACAGACGAACATACAGATAGACGGAGGGACGGACCTACTGCCAAAACACCGATTCTACACCCTTTCTCTGGCGGGGTTAATAATAATAGGCAGTGCTAACAAAGAATACTTGTAGTTCAGAAATTAAATGTTTAATTTGGACAATTATGTGAGATCTATTTTCATTAATCATATTTACTCGTTTTGTATTGTTTTCATATTGTGAGCCCAAGCAGGTAAAACATGTATCCCAGTTGCATATCTTCATTTATTATAATTGTATTTTGTTGTTGTTTTCAAATTGTTAGCCAAAACATGTTCAAAAACAAGTGATGTGTTTGTCAGAAAAACAATGCCCCCTACTGCGCCGCTTTTATTTTTTTTTATCATTTGGCAGGTACAGATAATTATCTCCCTGTAAAGCTTATTACTTCCCTTAAATTTGGTGTTTTAAACTTTGACCTTGAAGGATGACCTTGACCTTTCACCACTCAAAATATGCAGGTCCATGAGATACACATGCATGCCAAATATTAAGTTGCTATCTGAAGCGACAAACACGTTATGAGCATTTTTTGAAACCTTAACGCGAAACCTAAACGCAAAGTGTGACGGAAAGACGGACGGACAGACGGACGGTCCGATCACTATATGCCATCCTTCGAGGGCATAATTAGACTTGTTGAATATACTTGCAAAGAAAGGTTACAATAGCAGAATACTTTATTCAGTACTGTGTACTTTGTTTTCGGTAATAAGCAATACTATATGCTTTGAAAATGACATGATGAAAGATGGGAAAACAGGCATCTCTATTAGTAAGCGCTTGCAATCAATCATTTCGGCCCTATGTAACACAGAAATCTAACAAGTCTATCAGGGAAAGTCAAACAGTTAAAGGCAAGATATAACAATAACATTGAACAGCTAAAAATATGTAAGCTACCTTACTTTTAACAGCTCAAAATATGTGAGCTACCTCAACTATACAGAGATAGACTGGGCTCAACAATTATTATTTACACTTATTTCAGCATATGTAGAACTAATTGCCATGTTAATATTTGTCAGTTAAGGATTCAGTGACCCAACACACAGTTTAAGGTCAGTGCTAGAAAAATAAATAAAAGCACATAGTAACTACCTGCATAATCACATGGATTTAAACGCAATCCTTTAAACTCAGAATTTAAAGATCAACGTGACATGACATATTCGAAATGGTGTCCCCCTAAAAACTGGGAGGTCACAAGTTCAATTCACGAGAGGTCATGAGTTCAATTCAGACGGAAAGAGCTTTATTTAAATTTCTCCAGACACCAAGTAGTATTGTTCAACCCAGGAAACAGACTAAAGGGAGTTTAAATAAGCCTTTGGATTAAGATGCTATTAAGCTTTATTAATAGGTTTAAATTAAATATTGATTGGGCAACAAGAAAGGCGGAATTAGATATGCTTGTCTACAGGTAAATTGGTAATAATCTTTTACTCTGGTCTGCTGATTTTATGGAATGCAGGAATTGAAAGTTTCATGGAAGTTCCTGTATAAAACAGACTAAAGGTAATTTAAGTTTGAACACAAACATTTATGAGACACGGAAAAACAAAAAAAATAATTTAATAAATGGTCGGGAGACATTTTACTTCAAGCTTCCATGACTTTTGGGGTCAGTGGTTCAAGCCATGTGGAGGTTAACGTTTTTTCTCCCCTTTTTAAATTGTATTCTTATTTTTTACTGGAGATTTTTAGTTCAAATGTTTAAATTTATCAATATTAAGCATTTAAAGCAGTTTATGACAAGCTTTAATACATGCCAAAATATGTTGGACGGCCCCTTTAACTTTGGATTTGAATCCTTTTGTGAAGTAATGTTTTGTGGTTTACATAACAAATTTTAGAATGGCGTTACATATTACTAGTATATTATAGTTTTCAATGCAATAACTAACATTCCAGGGTATTTCACTTGCTTTATCATTTAAAACTGTTTCATGATTATAGGATATAACATCTTTTCAACTAAACGGATACATAAAAATGTGTAATTAATCAGTGATCCTTTATGCTTAACAAATTGGGTACAATTAAGGAAAATCCTAGTCCAGCAGTATCCCCTGAAACCTTGACCAGACTGTAACACGATCATTTTACAGCCAATTAAAAAAGACTTTTCACTGTGCCGCATTAAGTATCATGTAGTACTTTGAAATTTAAATGTTAATAATGTTTAAAAAGGGTTATAACTTAAGCAATTTATAAGTTATTATGAATTGCATATGCACAATTTTTAATCGTAATTAACAAAGTATTAAAGTTTTAATTTTATATCTTCATATCTGTGTCTAGATTGGACAGACAGACGGACGGACGAACACGCGAGCCGGTTGGCAGTCGGTCAAGTGGGCGGTTGATCAGGCGAACGGACAGGCGGACAGTTTGGCGGATGGGCAGACGGGCGGAGAGACAGACAGTCAGGCATGGTCGTTTCAGTAAACCCCCTCTTCTTTGTAATGGGGGTGGTCATACATCCTGTCCAGAAAAGTAATTGTGCTTTATTCAAGTACTGTTACTACCGAAAAAAAAGTATATGTCAAGAAGTTGGAAAATTCCAGTACTAAATATCATACAGTATTGCTGAGAATTAAAACCCACACAAAAAAAATTCACAAACTGTCTCTACGACAGGAAAATCCAACAGCAACGTGTCAAACTGTCACAAAAATTAAAATGACTGACAATTGCACAAGAGTATTTCTGCCAAGCTGTATAAAACATTACAGACCGCATGAATTGCTGTAATCTCCAGAACATGTACCTGTTATTGCCAGTAGAGAAACTTTTGTTCGCTATGTCCTGATATATGTTTGTGACATTGGCACAAACCACCGTATTTGTTGTTGACAATTCATGAACATACACATGTAATCTGAAGCTGAGTGTTTCTATTTCTCTATGTACTGGAATCTGTTCATGACATTTGTATCAAAGGGAAACAATAGATGTCCAAATGAGTCGCCCTTTGGGAAAATGGGGTGTAATGCATGTGCTTGAAGTGTCATCCTAGATAAGCCTGTGCAGGCTGTTTTGTTTATTACAAAGGAAGTCTCTTTTGAGCAAAAATCCAGTTTACACTGAAATTGTTGTCCTTTATTAGCCTGTGCGGACTGCACACGATAATCTGGGATGACACTTTACACACATGCATGAAACCCTGTTGTCCCAAAGCAAGGGTCCAATATTTGTTGTATCTTTGGAACATTAGGCAATGTTTGACTTTTCTTCAGTCAACATGTATGCTTCATTATCAAGATTGCAGCAAAGTTAACTTTTCATATCATTTAAAACTTTGTCTTTTGTTAAAACTTTATATTCGACCAAAAAAGTTGTACTCCTTCTTTCTATACAGTCAAATCTTGACAACCACATATTCTTATCACAATGAATAGTTTAGTTTAATTTTGATGTCTCTTCCATTAATAATTAATTGGAATTAAAATCTAACTATTAAACACTTAGTATTTGATTAATAAAACAATTATTTTATATGTAGCATACACCATATGGAAACTGAAACAAATAATCATTAAAACCACAACAAACCTAGAAATAATTCCACATATTTAGACTTGCATTGAACATAAAGACATCAGGAGATTTCAGTACAAAACTACTGCATCAAATATATAAAAGTGAAGCTGGTACAACAATCTCACACTCAACCCATATTTTTTTTGCATTTGGACGCATGCCGATTAGGGATTATATCAGAGCGCCAAATTGACACCTTCTATTAGCCCCACAGACGGAAGTTGTTTTCTGGTGGGCTCAAAATATTAAGAATAAATTTAGGGAGGCACTGAAATCTAAGATGTTCATCCTGACTTCATGATTTGAGTTTTGCTAACAACAAGAAATACGATCACAAATTAATCCTAGCAAGGGATTCCAGAAGAAGGGAAAATTGTTTCAATAGCCCTAACTGCAAATGTGGGTAATTTGATTTTAAGCTGACACAAGGGACATTTCCAATACAGAGTAATTAAGTAGTTCCAACAAGGGTAGCAAAATTTAACGAAATATTTTAGATGCAAACTGTATCGAACGAAAAATTCTGTTTAGCACCAGAGTCTGGATGATAATTCAGACAATCTTTGTGGAAAAAAAGTTTCTTCTTTGATATTTGGTTTTTCTTTGTTTGTAATTCCAATGAATATACCAAAGTCTATCTAACATCAATTCAAATTCCATTTCAACTGCTTCAAGAAATTTATACATTTCTGTTGTTGTTTTTTATCTTTTTATATTCTTACTATGATAGTAATTGCTGATAAAATGAGAATTAATTAATATTTAAATCAAGCAAATAAATACTGTAAAAATTTCAACTTGTGAATGAAATAAGTTATTAATTAAAATACAAGAAACCTGGCTATGCCACAAAACCTGATATTTAGCTTTTTACATAATTTTGTCAATTAAACTTTGCAATAAAAAGCTATATCTGCAATCGTAAGCTATCTACATATACAACCTCAGAGCAATACCTCTATCATAACTTAAGTGATTTTATCTTAACCTTACTGGCCTCCAAAATGCAAATCCTAATCTAGGTCTGCATGTGATCTACCGTCACACAACATTTCTGAGCTTAACCTCCATTCAAAACACAAGTTATTTAGTGCATACCATATGTCTATTTTAGGAACAGTAACCTTGACCCAACTGACCCCAAATATAATCATGAGCTAAGGTCTCCATGGAAGCTAATTATATGAAGTGTTTTATAAAGATTGGTCAAATCAGACTAACATTGTTGCTACACACATTAATAGATATGTAGCTGCAAACATCTATACCGGTAGTTTCAGTGAATTACCTATCCAATCTAAGTCAATCGAGTGGAATCAGTGTTTCTACTTTGATTAACAGCTAGTGACCTTGACCTGACTAAAGAAAACAAACATCTAAAGCTTGCTAAGTAGGGGGGGGGGGATGCTATTCAAGGTTACAAGTATATTTTATATAATGTTGTTACAACATTACTGGTGGGCTGCAAAATATATCTTAATAAGCTTTAGCATGCTTAATTCAACTTGTTGCCTACTTTATGGCTCAAATTGTTAACTATTGAACCTTGGCCAGCTGTCTTATTCACTATCTAACATATTTCAGAAAAAGTAGGCTGAAACTATTCTGCAACTGCACCAGACAGATAAACAGAATCACATATACAATTATTCACAACTTCACTTGCAACTCAATTAAAATGCTGTCATTGACAAAGTCGGAACACCCAATGCTTTCTATTCATCAACTGGGTAATGAAACAATAGGGTGCAAAATCTTGGCCTGCATGTAAAACCATTTTGCAAGGTTATGATGGCATCTTTAATCTGTTTGTAAAAAAAATCAACTGACAACTTTAGTTAGTGACTGCTTTGTCTGCAAGGCAGATTAACTTTTTTCTATTATACAATTGTGTTCTCCATTAAAGTATGATTCACATTGTCAGAAAATAAATATACATATTCCATTTTGAAGATCATCTATGTGCAACATTGTTGGCGAATAATGTGGTGTACCTGTCATTTTTTAGATGATCGTTCATGTTTTTCTAAGCCTACAATTGTTAATGTGAGCGTTAGCTCACACTTATGTTACAAAGCAAGTTTTGCAAATCAGTATGCGCGTAACTGCTACGCTATGGAAAGACAACCACTGCATGTTGCAGTAAAATTATGCAGACGACTAATGCTAGGATCGTATGCTAGGAAAGATAACCACCACATCTGGCTGTTTATAGTTCACCACTGGTACACTGCAGTAAGACCACATTGGCCAGTCGAGTGTTTATCATTGAAATCTGTACATATTGGCTGCTTTCAGGCAAAAACGGGGCTTAATGCATGTCAAATAAGATTAGCTGTGTACACTGATTAGCCTGTGCAATGCGCACAAGGTAATCAAGGACGACATTTCTGAGTGTATAATGTTTTTTTGCTAAAAGTGAGTCTCTGGAACTGGGATGACAATTTATGCATTTGCATTAAGCCCTGTTTTCCCAAAATGAAGCTTAAATTATTTTTTTAATAATGATTTAAAAAAAAAACATTTGGACCTGTGCTTTAAGACACACTCTTTATAAATGTGAATGGGTTGTGTTCATGTAAAACTTGCAATATAAAAAGCTATAATATAATTTTTTAAACTGAGTTGCATCTAAACTTATACAACAGCGAACACCTGTAGTGCCTTCAGCGCTTTGATTATGTTAAGTTTTTTCCCCAATATTCCAACAGTGTGGTATACAGACTCCGGAGGTTTGACACATGGCAAGTTCCAAACATTTTCTCACATTCTGTAAACACTAGAATGATCACTTGATTTTGATCTTGGTAAACTGCTAAGTATGATGAAGGACTTTGACAGTTGAAAGTGCTTTATTTTGACCTTTGACCTTCACTTGTACCATGACAATGACAGTGTTTTATAAAGTGACAAACTGGTGACAAAATTTATCAAAATCATTAAATGCATGATGACCTTTTATAAGTATATGAGCGTGAACTTTAAAGTTAAGCCATCAGGTTCAAGAAGGAGAAAAATGGTCTCAAATAGATCAACATTAGCAAGAGTAAGTCTGAGCTTGAGTGAGGCCTATTTTAAAATAATCATATAAATCTATGTCCTTGAGTGTCTGATCTTGACCTTTGACATACTTGACTCTTTGTCTTTCATAAGAAAAAGAAAGGAATTGTGTACGAAACAAAATCACTTTGTTATCAAAACCATCAACGAATTTGAGAATCTCTTGTTGTACACAATGGTAAGGAAAATCACCTACGAATAGTTCTGGAATAATCCTGGCAGACCCAAAACAACCTCAGTAAGAGCAATCTTTCATTCAGAAAAAACAAATTTTGAACGGAGTGCAAAAATCCTACCTCCCACTTCAATTTCCTGTCCAGCTTTTATGTTGCACGGTAAATCAGATGTCCTTTTCATGGGAAATTCATGTCTGCCCTGTGTCCAATGGAAACCTGACTTCTTCCAGTATGGAAAGAAAACATTTGTACAGAAGAATATGGGCTCTGCAAATATCATATGTTATTTAAAGCATCCAAATATTCCACAATGGTTCATGACATGATAAACAACAGGAAACCTAAAATAAATATCAACTTAATAAAGTTGTAAATTATAAATTAGACCATTATACAAAATATATAAAATATTAATAATACTAATAATAAAAAACACATTTTGTACAAAATTAAAAAAAATGTTGTCTAATGGAATGGTTTTTACTAAATAAATAATTAATACAGAAGTTTATGATAAAGAAAATGTTTATTAAGGCTATGGCTAAACATGTTAGTATTTAAGAAATTAGAATTAACAAAACTAATGTGTTTTTACAAATGTTTTATTCAATTAACTAGACAATGAATGAGATAGTTATGCTAAAATATAAAAGTTTTTCATTTTCTATCATTTTTTACCATATATTTTATTCAATTAACTAGCAATGAAAGAGAAGATTATTATTAAATATAGCAGTTTCTACAAATTGTTCATGGTCCGGCAATGTATCTTCTCCATTGATTTGTAAACGCATTTAACTAATTGTATTTCCCAAAAAAATGATTACATGCAAAGCAAAGGAGTTCATATACTTTTAAAGTGCAAATATTTGCATGGAATTATTAAATAACAGTTTCTACAAATTTTTCATTTTCTGTCAATGTATCTTCTCCTTTGATTTGTTATAAAATGCATTTAATATGTTTATGTTTTTCCCCAAAAATGTTCAAAAGCACCGGAGCTGATAAATTGTTAGAGATGATAAACTGATAAAGTGCAAAATATTTACATGGAATAATTAAATAGCAGTTTCTACACATTTTTCATTGTCTGTCCATGTATCTACTCCATCTATTTGTCAATACGTTTAACTGATTACTTTCCCACAAAAATTTCAATTACATGCAAAGCGAAAAAGATGAAAAACCGATAAAGTACAGATCTCTACATGTATTACAGAGAATACAAACCACAGCTTAACTTCAAAGCAATTCCTTAGAACATCCCTCTTAGTCATGGTGCACAGCTAAATATCAGCCAATTAAGATTGATTGGATAATTTATCAAATTGGTGGAGAATCAAGTATTAAAAATATTGATGTAAATACCTGGCCTTATGAAATGAAATAAAGCTTACCCTTGGGAAAATATCACAGAATGATAGATGGAAAATAGGAAGAAAACAAACAATTCGAACTGAATTGTAATATTTCATGCAGATATTTTTTAATTATTCATCCATTTAAGAATTTTATTGTTTTCAGGAATGGCCATGTGATTTTTTTTTACATTTAATAGGTTTTATATTCAAATGCAATTAAATAAATTGCATATACAGAGAAGAGGCTGTTCAATGTTTGCACCCCTGATGATCCCAAAGTTATATGGGACGTTTCCATTAGGTCTAGTATAGTTATAGAGATATGTACGTATTGCATGCAAACTTCAACATTTCAACTGGCACGCAAACCTCAAGTTGAGCTGACTTTTTGTAAGCAGTAAAGGCCCGGGGCATAATAATGCTTAACCCTTCCCCACTCAGAGGCAAATTAAAAATGGCTTGATTGCATTATAGGTACTTACTACTTTTTTGAAACGCTCAAAAGCTTGTTTCCTGGGCCTAGAGCCAGCACTTGGTGTCTTTGGTGGAGACCTAAAGAACGCTCAAAGACATTATATCCATTACACCACGGTGGCCTATGAGACAGTTGCATGTTAAATGATAGATTAATGGAGATAATGCAAGTTAAACTTAGCCACAATTCAAAAGTACAAACAGGGAGCAAAACTCTGCTAAATTGGTGGTCAGAGTTATGAAGCCTGTAGTAGAAACAGTGATATAAAGAAGTAGCACGTTTACCTAATCCACATGATTACCTTACCTTAACCAGAACATTACCTAACCATTACCAGAGCATAACCTACCCTTAACCATAGATTTATCTTACCTTCAACAGAGTATTACCTTACCTAAATCAGAACATAACCTTACTTTAACAAGAGCATTACCTTACTTGAACTGGAGCATTACCTTACCTTTACCCTACCTTAACCAGAGCATTACCTGACCTTAACCAGAGCATAACCTTACCTTAACTAGAGCATTACCTTACCTTCACCATAGCATTACCTTAAACAGAAAAATTCCTTACCTTCACCAGAGCATCACCTCACATTAACATGAGCATTACCTCACCGTAACCAGAGCATTACCTTACATTAACCAGAACATTACCTTACCTCAAACAGAGCTGTACCTTACCTTAACCAGAGTATTATCTTACCTTGACCAGAACATTACCTAACTATAACCAGAGCATTACCTTACCTTTACCAAAACATTAACTTACCTTAATCAGCGCATTACCCTACCTTAACTAGAGCATTGCCTTACCTTAACCAGAGCAGTACCTTACCTGAACCAGGGCATTATCTTAACAAGAAAATTACCGTACCTTAACCAGAGCATTACCTTAATTTAACCAGAGCATGACCTTACCTTAACCAGAGCATCACCTTACCTTAATCTGAGCATAATTTTAACCTGAGCATTACCTTAACCACAGCATGACCGTTTCTTAACCACAGCATTACCGGGACTCCCATGTCGAAGCTGACTCTAACATTTGGATCAGTAACATGTCTTGGACTATTAGCTGAACAATTGAGCTAATGATAGCTCATCAAACATTGAGAGACATCAGAGGTTACGAGATTAGTTGCCAGAGCGAGCAAAGTCTTTTGGGAAATAAATCAACCAAATGCTTTTTTGGCTAAAGCATCTCATTTTACATAGAAGCAGGGCACATGGGACTGAGTGTTTGCTAACTAATGACAGATGGGTTGCTTATAATTATGATGTTTAACTGTCACTTCATGAAAATAGTGGCTTGTAAACCACCTGAGATCCAATCTATCAATAGCAAGGCTCCCTTCAATCTGATTGTACGCCGTTGCTGTGTTTTCTAACCGCAAGAATTTACTTGGGGACGTAAATAGTTTCTAATCCCAGGCAACAGAACGCTAGCAGTGGCTACATTTTTTTTACTTTCCAAAAACCTTTCACATTATGAGAGAGAATGTTTTTATTTAAATTTCACAAGAATTTGAATGGTCCGTGAAGATTTTAATTTTTAGTTTCATCAGCAAATAAAAAACTGACAGTGATGTGTTTAACAGGCATCAACTCTTTGTTTACCCCACTGTACCACAGTATTACAGGGAACTTAGGAAGTAATGTGTTGTCAATTCTCTGTTATAGAAATACTGTTTATCTTGTCACGTAAAAGCTATAGGTACTTGTGTAAAATGTTATATAATATGCACATATTGCTTGTCAACGTAGCATTGTGTGGAGTATAATGACCTCAACTCTCAAACACCTATTTGCGAGGATATAGAGAGCACATGGTTGGTGCCGAGATGGAGAAATTTTATCTGGTGAGGCGAAGAAAAAGAAAATAGGGCGAGCTTAGCGAGCCCTATTTTTCTTTTTTCGGGCCGAACCGGATAAACTTTTTCCATCTCGGCACCAACCATGTATTTTATTTATCCTGCTTCATGCCGTTGACACATTTTATCAAAGACAAATGATACATTGACATAACAATATAATAATTCTCGTCGAGCATCCTACATGTACACAGCATTCTAAACGACCGAATAACTGCCGATTGTGTCACGTAAAAAATAGCTCAACTTTAATCTGTTCCTTTTAATACTTTCCTATTGAAAATATGAGAAGAAATAGAAACAAATCGAGAATGTGATATTTTTCTTGGTAAAAAAATAAATAAAAAAATGCAGCAGCGTAACAAAAACTAAATTTTATTGACCTTTAATGACAAATTTAATCTATTGCTTATAACAAAAAATTTACAACGATATACACATCCATTTTCTGTTCTTCCATCCCTTTGACGAAATCCATTTTCTGTTTTTTCCATCCCTATTATCAAAAGGAATTGTAACCACATTATTTTTGGTAGCGTTTTTTATCAACTGCTAACAACTCTGACCCAAAACCCGATTTACGAAATCGTAATCCTGCCGTAGCGAATTATTTTATTCCTATCGAAGTTAACAATTATGAATGACAAACACACAATCCGAAATACGTTTATGATTCGTTCGATGCTTTAAAAATATTTTTAAAAATACTGTTTAAACCACCATGTCAAAATAGTTTTCCTTGAAATCCTGAGAGAAACAAAATAGTATGTTTCGTTTGAGAAATGACGTCATACTAGATACGTCATAAATTGCATAATCAAGTAAATGAAATTGATAAATACGGAAAGCTGGTTTGGTAATAGATATTTTTAAGAAGAAAAAAGGATGACATGTAATATAACGATAACATTCATGATGCGTTCCAATAAATTTCAAAGGTGAAATATTAAAACATGTAAATCGTCACAGCGTGCGTAGGAATACACTACTTCCTGTTGACCGGAGATAGGACAATTTATTCGACCCTGCTTTATTTGGTCAATATTTGCAACAGAGGAAGGAAAAAATAAAATATACCGAACCGATAAAATACCAAAAGAAACATACTCTGATAGGTTCTTCTACGGTGGCACTACACTGTTCCTTGAGCTACAGTCTTCACCTGGCTGGGTCTGGGTTTGGAGCCTTCTTGAACACACCGATAATTGCAACAACTGAAAACAAACCAAACACCATTTTAGAGTTGTGATTACTGAGGCTGCACATAAGTATAAGGAAACTATAAAGTACCTTTATTGAGCTGTCCACGACCAGGCTTGGCAAAAATGCCTAACAGACACGCAATTTTTTTTAAACATACTTATTGTAGCTTAAATGCATGGAGCTAATTAGGCTTTATCAGGTGCTCTCAAGTCAGTTTTTGATTTTAGTAGAACCAGTTCTTGGCATATTTATGACAGATCTCAAGAACAATCCGATAGTAAGAATAAATTCCTTCATATCTCATTCCCTAGGGGGGGGGGGGCTACATATCCACTACGCAACAGTGACCTTCTGTATGGCACTCGTCGTGGGACATAAAATTATTCATGAAATGTAGCAGCATTTAAAAAATAGTAATATGCCAATCTCAATTCTGAAACTGCTCATAATAAACAAAATTTATTACATGCAAAATATTAGCTTTACTTTATATCCATAGTTTAACTAGTTTCACTTAGTTTGCGGATTGTAGTCCCTGTATAAAACGGTGCTTGTAAAATTAACGTTAATTATTTCACACACGACCCTGAATATTTGATACCAGTTACTGTAACAAAATAATTACACAGTTATTACATCACAGGTTTGTTAACCAAAATAAACTACGGCCAGCATTTGAGTAAGATATTTTCTTCCAATGGCATTTATTGGGGGCTATTAAGACATATACATCTATGTTAGAACAAATATATAAATACCAATCAACTTGTACATTAAGGCTACTTTATATCGATTGGGATGATGCAAATGAGTTTTTGTGTTCCTTAGTGACAGATATAAATGACATTCAATTGAAACCTAAATATTTATCAGAATCACTGTAGTTTGTGTTCTGTCCCAATGCCACAAATCTTTTAGCTTTCTTAAGAAATCTCAGCGATTGATGAGAAGGCAGACAATAATGACAATTACGAAATAAGAATGATGTCATAAATCAACAAATTGTCAATAATAGCATCCCTAAAGAGTCGGTCAGAATGCCTGAAGAAAAAGTTAATTAAGATATTAGCATGAATATCTACTGAAAGAATTACACATATGTTTTGCCAAAACCAAAAGTTTATGAACACTACCCTGCAACTTTTTAATTTTTATTCAACATTAAGCACGACTTAACTGAGGTGCATGAAGCATGCCAATGTCAAAGAAACATCATGTCAATTTCTGTTGTTAATTTGAAGAATGTTGCTCACATTTTTGTTATCAGCATAATACATTATAAAATATGGTCTATATATGCCATGAACCAATTATCATTATATTATTAAATGGGTGTTCCGTGGGGTATTGCAACAAAATTACAATGTAAACATGAACTACTAACGTGCGTTCAATTGTAGAAAAACAAAGTCCCCAGACATTTTTTCTTAAATACGGAGTTTCACTTGGTATTTGTACAGACAGGAATGTCACATGCTATTTATTTCCCATTTCTGTTCCCAATTTATATGAGTGTTTTATTCGAGAAACTTGAGTTCCACATGCATATTAAATTCAAAATATTACTCATTATTGTCAGTTGATATCAACAGATCTTTTAAAGCAATTCAAATAAAACGCTGCTTTAAGGGGTTCTGTCACATTGCCATGAAACTTTCAGAAATAATAATGTTGCGGTAATATGCTACATATGTATAATGATTCAAACTAATTAGAAATGTGCAACAGACACTAATGCTCCCTCAGCACAGTTTTGGGCACGCGTGGCAGATCCACTTTATATTCTTCAATGAACAAAAGGACAAATGACTTGAATTCAGCCCGACTTGTCACAATCAAAGTTAATTTATTTACACATTCGGTCATTCAACTATCAAAGTTTGAGCGAGATGCAACAAGAAGATTAAGAGGAATTGAAACACAAAACTTTGAATTTAAATATTATCTGCTAAAATGCAATTGAAAACGTAATAGGCATACCTAAATTTAAGGGGCCTTTTCACAGATTTTGGCATATTTTGAAGTTTGTCATTAAATGCTTTATATTGATGAATGTAAACATTGGATCTTAAAATCTCCAGTAAAAAATCATGAATAAAATTAAAAAAAGGAAAAAAAAGTAGCCGGTACCAGGGCTCGAACCAGTGACCCCCGGAGTCCTGGAGTTAGTTTGAAGTAAAAGCGCATTAGCCCTCTCGGCTATTCCGCCGGTTATACACAGTTTTAGTATTTTATACTTTATATAAGCAATCATCGTAGTTTCGAAAATTTTAACGACAACAACAGAACTCTCCAAATTATTCAATCGTTTCGCGTTGCAACGCTTTATAATTTTTAGGTTTTAAAATTGTCAAAAGATGCATATAATGGCTATGTTATACTATGGTAAATGTTCAGTAATACTGTTTCCTCACAAATATCATAACTAAAACGAAAATTTGCGTATCTGAAACAACTTTTTTCAATTTTGTCAATTTACCAAACCGTGAAAAGATCCCCTTAAATCAATAATAAATATGAATAGTTTCATCTAAACACAGGGTTATTGCTTTGTGAAATTCACTTTCATTTTGCAGGGTATCGTTTTGTGAAATTCACTTTCATTTTCGCTCGATTTTCAGGAAGTCCCTCGGAAGCACGATTTTGCATCACTGAGTATGAGGCAATAAAACTTGCTTTGTATCTTATTGCATTCAACCTTAATTTAAACTCAATCCTCCGTTTGTTGTTTTAATTAAATCTGAACAGTTCTCCATGAAACCACTGTCCCATAATGCACTGTACACTTAACACTTCTGAAAAATGGCATATGTTTGTGTTTATGAAATTCTTTAAAAAAAAATATCGTCATAAATGGTAAGATTTTCTTCATTGATGTAGTTAAAATGTTTGGACTGTTGGTGTATATATATTTATATATATTAGAAAAGCGGTATGTATACAGTTATCGATACAGTTGGGTCTATATGCATGTATTGACGAATTACAACACAACGTTGCAATAATTTATGAATGAATGAGCTCATAACTTAAAACGCGAATTGGGTTATAACGCTGTCTTGTGGCTTGGACCCTGTCATCCGCGTTATACTGGAGTTACAGTGTTTATGCTATAAATATATACAGTCATTTTGTTGTAAAGCCGGTGTATTTCATGCTTCACTCTGCTCATTGAACACATGAATGCAAGGCCATGAAACCATTTCCACCATTGCTCAAGAAAAACTTGATTCATTTCACTGAATGAGAAAGTTTCAGCAAAATGCAAACTAGTTCCACAGAAAAATGTTTGCAAATGGCAAGAAATAATTGAATCTTTAAATAAGGGAGAAGGCAAATGCATGATGCTTGGCTATTTATTTTTCATCTTTCAGCAGTATTTATTGAAGCGATCAAATGGAGCAAATTAAGAGTGATAATTTTTGTCAGTGTAGTCAGCAAAGTTCTGTATCGGTTTCCAAATATAAATGCGCAATAACGTTAGGTATAGCAGGAAAGTACTGCATCTAAGAGCAACCCTCCTATTTCTGTCATTATCCTATTCAGCTCATACGTAACCAATTGGAAAGCTGTGTGTTGAAATAAAAAAGGTTTAAACAGTGTTAATATTTGCAGAGACAATATTTTCAAATGACCTATTAGTTCGATAGTAATAGTTTCAGATTACTTATACAACATTTTCTTTTATTTGTATTATAAGCTGTAAATGATATCTTAATTGGGATACATATGCAACTTAAAAAAACATGTGTTTGCATATATATAATATTAGTTTTAATTCGCTAGTATGGTGTTCTCAGAACTTGCATCAGTTGAGTTGCTTGTGTGAGGTCGTATCTAAAATGACAGACTCAGCCTTAAGTGCCATGGCACTTGGCACAACAAAGGAGGTTGATACACATTCAGTGTGTTGTTTAGTTCGGAATTGGGGCCTGTATTAAGACCTCAAAATTCCCAATTTTTGTTATATATATTTTGTTTTAAGATATCAACACAAAGTTCATCCCCAATCCAGCTCTACAAGTTATACCTTAGTAACTGTAATATTGAAAACACTTTCATTCTCACTTGTGACGCATTTTAATTTGCAAAACAACAACACTATTTTCCCAATTTTGGTCAAAACGATACGATTTTTAGTAATCAAAAGGGACGCGGCCAAACTCCGAAAATGGTGAAAAAAATTACTGCGAATTTTGTAGAACACCCCACTATATATTTTTCCAATTATTATAGTCAAGTGAATTTGTCAAGCTAACAACATAAAGTCAATTATGGGATTGTATGGTTTGATCCCAATTCATGTGCCAATTGACATTGTGGGAGGGACATTGCTGATACTATCCTTTTAGAAGCAAAGCTTTTATTGCCAAAGTCGACCAAACAGTGGTAATGATAAAAACAGTAGTCCCCGCTAGTCGTGTGATAAGGAAACCGAAAAGTATTGTTAGGAATATGGTTTCTCGTATTTGAGAGTTGGATACAAAAATTAATATGCACTTGTGGTAGAAAGGTTATCAGTGTGTAATAAAACATAATACTATTGAATAAGATCTTAGTGAAAAGCAAGTTTATAAAGTCAGAAAAAAATAATAACACATGCAGTGAAACATGGAGGTCATTCTAAGAAATTCTAAGAAACAACTATATACAGCACTCCAATTAACAGGGTTATCATAATTGGTAAGAACTGAGCGTAAACTATGGTTAACAAAGATTGAATAACAAATGCAATTACAGGATTTAAACATGAACAGGTTCAAACAATTAATAATAACTTAATAATAAATAATAATCATTAAGACTATTTTTATCTCAAACACATGGAGTATAGTTTTTTTGGCGTTTTCATTGGCCAATGTAGTTTGAATAACCAATCACATCACTCTGTTTTGATGAATTACGTGATGAAGCAATGCCAAGTGAAGTCAATCAATTTAAACAGCATTACATTTCTTATCATGACATGGACTTAAATATATTTGTTCTCTGTATATACAAAAGCATGTGATAAAAACGATCTCACACTCATTGTCTTTACATACCATGATTTATTAAACTGGCCAAGAAATTTGTTGGTAAGCTCACAAAAGGCTCACTTTCAAACAACAATATTCAACAGGGTTTAATTACATATGGTAATATATGGTTTCAAATGGCAAACTCACTTCACCACCGAAGTTTTAGCATCTTCATTTATTGAGGCACTGTGTTAATGTCTGTCATTTTAAGAAATCGCCTACGTGATGCCATTTTTGATGGCAGCAACACTATTTTATTGTTTGAGTATAAACCTATTTATTTTAGCTCATGCTTATTGCAACGCTCTCGAGTCCGTTTCCTGGGCCTAGAACTAGTACTTGGTGTCTTTGAGGGAGATCAAAGTGGGGATCAAACCCATGACCTCGGGGTTGCTAGGCGGACACCAGATCCATTACACCACGGCGACCTATATTTTATTGTTTTATGTGTTGGCAAGCAATTGTTATCAAATATGATTATATCAATAATTTGAATAAAAGAAAACATTCAAAGGGCTGTTTAAAAAATATGCACATAACTTTTCAAAATATTTCTGATAAGCCTTAATATGCCTTTCTTGTTTGCAGTAAGACAATGTTCACAGTATAACAGCAGACAGATGCTTTAACAAAGCCAATCTTTACATACAGTTTCTGTAATACTGCATGAACTATGTGAATTTGGAATAAGACATTCAACTTAGAATAATTTACAAGATTCTGGCGATTTTCTGTAATACAAACACTATTCATTTTATGTTCTGAATGCATTTTCATAACATGCTTTTAATACTTTTAATATACTCTGCACTTAAAAAAATTTATTAACAGTCATAAAAAGCACCTTTCCATGTCTTTTTAATTAACAGTCATAATAAGCACTTTTCCATGTCCTTTAATTTAGAGTCATTGAATTAAAAAAAATTGTTAATTGGCATTTTAAATCGTGTTACGTATCGACAAAGTTTCATTTTTGGGGGATTGAACCAAAATCTAATAAAGCATGCTGTTTTGTAGTAAAAAAACAACTTATATGATGCAATTATATATTTAAGTGTATATTTTACATAATTATTTTCAAAATTAATAAATACAATAGGTGGAACTGATTTATTTCTTATTCGAACTTTACATAATAATGTGTTATGCAATGTTTTTCAAATTATTGCCAAGAAATTAAAAACCAGTCGAGACATGGTCTTATAGTTAATTATTAGACATCCTTGGATGCATAAGTGCTTGTAAAATACTTTACCGTATCTTAATGTGTTGATTGCCATTAAATATGTAATACCCAATTAAAGCTAACTGAACACAAAACTTAAGTTAAAAAATAAATGAAAAAAAAAGAACAAACAGGTTAATTAATTTGACTTCAAATAAGTTATTGAACTAGTAACTGAAAGAATACATGAAAAAATAAATGAAAGAATGAATGAAGGAATGAAGTTAATTAATTAGGTAAACTATTTCGGACAAAAATCTAAGGACGACAACAGCGCTTTTCTAAACCTTCAAACAACTACATACTATATATTTCTTTTCATCCCCCAACGCATATCAATTCCACAAGACGCAAGAAAACATTTCTGTGACATCTGTTACCAGCAAAATTGCTTCCACTAGAGACGAACCTACACTGACAAGTTGTCGGAAGCAGTTACTGAAATAACATTGAATAACGTCTGAGACACGCTGGAGAACTTAACTACATCCCTTCTTAGCAAATGCCCTTGCTTTACAAACAGGACAGTTATCATATCATCTGCATAAAAGATGCTTGAACAAAATAAATAGCGCTTGGCAAAAGGTATTCTTTTCTTTCTTTTTTTTTAAATGTTGCGTTCCTTTTATATTTTAAACTACTCTTGAAAGTTGTAGCAATTACACTGTGGGCTGCCTATTCAATTGGAAGCTTTTATAATAACTTTTATAATATAATATAATTTACTTTAAAAATACACCAGTAAATCAAAGATTTATAAATAACACATGGGTAAATCACACTGGTAAATCACAGGTAAGTAATACAAACATGGGTAAATCACATATTGGTAAATCACACACTGTTACATATACTTATATTATTGCTTTATTTTCACTCCGTTCTTATGTTGTTTTTATGCATAAGACCTTACCCCAAGGGGTATTTAATAATATGTCCAGTCAACTCATAATAGTTAATTTTAAATTCGTTAAGATAAATATCTTTATAAGAAAGAGCAAATTGCTTAAATTGATATCTCCCGCTGATGTCAAAATTTTGTGACAGATGGACGGACAGACGAACAGGATGACATACCAAATGACGGACAGAGGGATGGAATGACAGAAAGACAGACAACACCAGTTATTCATCCCTCCTCTTTTGGCGGATCTTCATTTATTATATTTATTTGTTTTTGTTTTGTTTTCAAATTGTGAGCCCAAGCATGTGTGAAAAATTATCCAAGTTGCATATCTTCATTTATTATAATTGTATTTTGTTGTTGTTTTCAAATTGTTAGCCAAAACATGTTAAAAAATAAGCATTGTTGAATAAACTTGCAAAGAAAGGTTACAACAGCAGACTACTTTATTCAGTACTGTTTACTGAATATTCGGTAATGAACGAAAACTCTATGCTTTGAAAAGGACATGATAAAAGATGGGAAAACAGACAGCTCTATTAGTATATGCTTCCTATCAATCATTTTGGGCCTATGTAACACAGAAATCTAACATGTCTATCAGGGAAAGTCAAACATTTGAAGGCAAGATATTACAATAACGTTGAGCAGCTAAAAATATGTAAGCTACCTTACTTTGAACAGCTCAAAATGTGTGAGCTCAACTATACAGAGATAGACTGGGCTCAACAATTATTATTTATATTATTTCAGCATAGGTAGAACTAATTGACATGTTCATATTTGTTAGTCAAGAGTTCAGTGACTTCACAGATTTTTAGGTCAGTGGGAGCAAAAGTAAATTTAAAAAAATAACAGCACATACCTGCATAATTTAATGGATTTAAAATCAATCCTTGGTCAGGATTTAAAGATCAACGCGGAGTATTCAATATGGTGTCTTCCTAGCAATCGGGAGGTAAAAAGTTCGATTTCCACGGAGGATGCTTTATTGAAATTCCCCCATTTACCAAGTACTGAATCTACCCAGGAAACGGACTCAATACCCTTGGACAACCAGAAAGGCGAAATTATCTATGCTTGTCTACAGGTAAATTGGTAATAATCTTTTTCACTGGTCTGCTGATTTTATGGAATGGAGAAACTGACTGTTTAATGGGAGTTCCTGTATATAGCAGACTAAATCTAATTGAATTTCCAACTCACAAATTCATAAAGCAAAGAAGACAAAAGAAAAACAAAAGAAACACTTGAATAAATGGTCTAGCAGAGAATCCCCTTGAGGCCATGTTATCTTGTTTTGTAATAAAAGACTTGTAAGCCAGTTTGATACCTCTTTGTATTACATGCTTCATGCAGGCTTAAGATGCATTTTGATTGTGAAAGCAGGTAAGATTCCGGAACATTTCTCTTGAATATTACTTAAAGGGGCCTTTTCACAGATTTTGGCATTTTTTAACTTATTCATTAAATGCTTTATATTGATAATTGTAAACATTGGATCGTAAAAGCTCCAGTAAAAAATCAAGAATAAAATTAAAAAAAGGAAAAGAACATTGCCCGGAGCAGGTTTCGAACCAGTGACCCCTGGAGTCCTGCCAGAGTCCTGAAGTAAAAACGCTTTAGCCTACTGAGCTATTCCGCCGAGTACACATACTTGACGTATTTTATACCTTATATTAGCAATCTTCGTAGTTTCACAAAATTTAACGACAAAAACAGAACTCTCCAAATTATTCAATCGTTTCGCGTTGCAACACTTTATAATTTTTAGGTTTTAAAATCGTCAAAAGATGCATATAATGGCTATATTAGACCATGGTAAATGTTCAGTATTACTGTTTCCTCACAAATATCATAACTAAAACGAAAATTTGCGAATCTGAGACAACTTTTTTCAATTTTGTCAATTTACCAAACCGTGAAAAGATCCCTTTAACTTTGAATTTAAATCCTTTTGTGAAGTTGTTATGTGGTTTTCGGAACAATTTAAAGTTATATATAATATTATAGTTTTCAATGCAATTATCATTCCATGGTATTTCACTTGCTTTATATTTTCAAACTGTTTCATGATTATAATGTCAGATATATCATATTTTCAACAAAACAGATAATCGACTATGTGCAATTAATATGTGTGGATTCCTTTATGCTGAACAATTTGGGTAAAATTAAGGAATGCCCTACCTAGTCCAGCTGTATCTCCTGAAACCTTGACCAGACTGTAACATGACCACTTTAAAGCCATTTTGAAAAAGGACTTTTCACTGCCACATAAGTTACCATGTATTACATTGCAATTAAAATGTTATAAAGTTTTAAAAGGGTTAAAACTTTAGCAATGTTCATCATAAGTTATTACGAATTGCACATACACAACCTTTTATTGTAAACAACAAAGTATTCAAGATGAAATATTGTATCTTCATATCCGTGTCTACATTGGACAGACAGAGGCATGGACAAACGGACGGACAGGTTGGGGTCAGGCAAGTGGTCAGGTGGTTGGGTGGACACACAGGATGGCAGTTTGTCGAGCTGACGGCGGACGGTTGGACAGACATGGTCGTTTCAGTAAACCCCATCTTCTTTGATACGGGGTCATCAAAAAAGCCTGTCAAGGAGGACATTTTGCGCTATTTGAGTACTTTTACTGAATTAAAAGAAAATTGTGTCAGACAGTATTGCTAAATATTAAAACCCACACAAAAAGAATTCAATAACTGTCAATATAGCATGAAAAACCAACAGCAATGCGTCAAACCTGTCACAAAAATTAATATGACTGACAATTACACAAGAGTATTTCTGCCAAGCTGTATAAAACATTACAGACTGCATTAAGTGTTGTCATCTCCAGAACATGAACCTGTTATTGCCAGTAGAGAAACTTTTGCTCCCTAAAATGTCCTGATATCTGTTCATGACATTAACAACAACCACCTTAATTGTGGTTGACAATTCATGAACATACACATGTTGTCTCTAGCAGAGAGTATCTATTTCTCTATGAACTGGAATCTTTTCATTACATTTGTACTAAACGGAAATGATATATGTCCAAATGAGTCGCCCTTTGGGAAATGTGCTGTAATGAATGTACGTGAAGTGTCGTCCTAGATAAGCTTGTGCAGCCTGCACAGGCTTATCAGGGACACATTTTTCCAAGTTTGATTGTTTATTTAGGTTAAAGGAAGTCTTTTTTGAGCAAAAATCCAGTTAAAGCTGAAAGTGTTGTCCTTGATTAGCCTGTGGGGACTGCACATGATAATCTTGGATGACACTTCACGCACATGCATGAAACCCTGTTGTCCCTTAGCATTGCTCCAATATTTGTTGTTTCTTCGGAACATTAGGCGATGTTTTACTTTTCTTCAGTCAACATTAATGCTTCATTCTCAAGATTGCAGCAAAGTTAACACTATTCATTTCATTTAACACGTTTGATTCTGTTAAAACTTATATTCAGAGAAAACTTTGTATTCCGTCTTGCTATATAGTCAAATCTTGACAACCACTTATTTTTATCAAAATGTATAGTTCAGTTTGATGTCTGTTCCCTTAATAATTAATTGGTCTTAAAAACTAACTATGAAACATTTAGTTTTTGATTATTAGAACAAGTATTTCATATGTAACATAAACTATATGGAAACTGAAACAAATAATCATTAAAACCACAACGAACCTAGAAATCATTCCACAGATTTAGACTTGCATTGAACAAAAGGACATCAGGAGATTTCAGTACAAAACTACTGCATCAAATATAGAAAATTGAAGTAGGTACAACAATTTCACGTTCAATCCATTATTGTTTTCCTCTGGACACATGCCGATTAGGGATTATATCATAGCGCCAAATTGACACCTTCAATTAAACCTGCAGAGGAAGTTGTTTTCTGGTGGGCTCATAATATTAAGAATAAAATAGGGAGGCACTGAAAGGTAAGACGTTAATCCTGACTTCGTGATTTGAGTTTTGCTAACAACAAGAAAGCCTATTCCAAATTAATGCGAGCAAGGGATTACAGAAGAAGGGAAAATTCTTTCAATAGTGGTAACTGCAAATGTGGGTAATTTGATTTTAAGCTACTACAAGGGAAATTTCCGATATAGAGGAATTAAGTAGTTCCAACAATGATAGCAAGATTTAACAAAATATTTCAGATGCAAACTGCTAACTCCAGTAGACTGGATGGTATTCAGACAATCTTTGGGGAAAAAAGAGCTCTTCTTTGATATTCTGTTTTCCTTTGGTTTGCAATTCCAATGAATACATAAAAGTCTATCCGACATCAATTCGAATTCTATTTCAACTGCTCCTAAAAATTTCAACATTTCTGCTTTTATCGTCTGTAATTAAGTCTGTATATTATTATATTCAAAGTATGATATTCACCGCTGATAAAATCGGTATCAATATTTAAATCTAGCAAATAAATGCTGTTAAAATGCCAACTTGTGAATCAAATAAGTTATAATTATGATACAAGAAACATAACAATCGCACAAAACCTGGTTGTGAGTATTTTACATAAAAACAAATAATTAAATGTTGCAATAAAAACTATGTATGCATGTAAGCTACCTACATACCTCAGAGCAATATCTCTATCATCATAACTTAAGTGATTTGACCTAATTAACCTGCCTGGCCCCCAAAATGCGAATCCTAATCTGTATAGGTCTGCGGGTAATCTACCATCACACAACATTTCTGAGCTTTACCACCATTCGAAACACAAGTTATTGAGTGGATAAATTATTTCTTCTATTTCAGGAACAGTGACCTTGACCCAACTGATCCCAAAAATAATCATGAGCTAAGGTCTTCATAATTATATGAACTCATAGATATGTTACAAGCCGCAAACATATATAGTTTCAGTGAATTACCTCCATCCAATCTAAGTTTATAGAGTGGAAAACACAATTTCCACACAGGCAACTCAATTAAAATGCACTCATTAAAACAGTCGGAAAACACTATGCCTTCTATTCATCAACTGGGTAAAGCTTTAATTAGGCGCAAAACCAGTTGGCCTGCATGTAAAACTATTTTGCAAGGTTCTGATGGCATCTTAAATTTGTTTGTTAAAAATCAACCGACAACTTGAATAAGTCTTTACTTTATCTGAGGAGCAGAATATCATTTTTCTCTATTATAGAAGTGTGTGCTCCATTAAAGTATGATTTGCTTTATTTCAGAAATAAAGATATAAATAGTCCTGATTATTCCTGATTAAGATTATCAATGTGCAACAGCGCTGGCATAAAATGTGGTGTACCTGTCATATTTTAGATGCTCGTTCACGTTTTCTAAGCTTCTAATTGTTTTCCAATCTTCTTAAAGTGTTCCAAACATTTTCTCACATTCTGTAACCACTCGAATGATCACTTGAGTTAACTATTATCCTAGTAAAATGCAAAATATGATGTAGGACTTTGACAAATGAAAGCACTCTATATTGACCTTTGACCTTCACTTTCAAAATAACAGTGACAGTGTTTTATAAAGTGAAAAACAAATTTATCAAAATCATTCAATACATGATGACCTCTTATACGCATATGAACTTGAACTCTAAGGTAATATTAAGGCTGTAGCATTAGAGAAAAATGTTCTCAAAAAGCTCAACATAAGTACAAGTTAGTCGGAGCTTGAGCAAGGCTAATTTTCAATAATACCCATATTAATCTACGACCTTGAGTTTTTATCTTGACCTTTGATGGACAAAAATAGCTCACATATTTGACCCTTTGTCTTTCCTTAGAAATAAAAAGGAGCTGTGTACGAAACAAAATCACATTGTTATCAAAACCAACACAGAAATGTAAAATCTCTTTTTGTTCACAATGGT
Organism: Dreissena polymorpha; assembly: GCF_020536995.1. Taxonomy (NCBI): domain Eukaryota; kingdom Metazoa; phylum Mollusca; class Bivalvia; order Myida; family Dreissenidae; genus Dreissena; species Dreissena polymorpha. The sequence continues at coordinate 133,061,930 of NC_068356.1, read as the reverse complement.
AAGGGAAATGTGAAAATCGCATAAGAATAATTTTGGAATTCATGGCAAACCCAAAACAACATCAGTAACAGCAATTGCAATCTTTCATTTAGAAAACACAACCTTGAACGGAGTGTTTAAAATCCTACCCCCACTTTAACTTCGTGTCCAGCATTTATCTTGCAGGATAAATCAGATTGCCTAACCATGGGGAATTCATGCCTGCACTGTGTCAAATGAAAACCTCACTTCTTCTAGTATGGAAAGAAAACATTTTTTTGCAGAAGGATGTGGGCTTTGCAAGTATCATTTGTAATTTAAAGAATCCAAATACTAAAAAAGTGTTTACGAAAAGTTTAACAACAGGAAATCTAAAATAAATATGAACTTAAAAATAAAGTTGTAAATAAAAAAATTAGACAATCATAAAAAAGATCTCAAATAAAATAATATGATATTATTTTTTTTTTACAAATATACGAAAAATAATTTAAAAAGTAATATTGTCTAATGTTATAAAGATTTAATAAAAATAAATAATTCATAACTTTATTATAAAGTTATATTTCATAACGGCTATAGCCGAAACATGCTTAGTATTTAAGAAATTAGAATTAACAACACTTATGTGTTTTATGGTATATTTTATTAAATTAACTAGACGAAGAAAGCGATAGTTATGATAAAATATAATAGTTTCTACAAAAATATCATTTTCTGTCATTTTTTACAATATATTGTATTCAATTACCAAGACAATTAAAGAGACGATTATTATTAAATATAGCAGTTTCTACAAATTTTTCATGTTCTGTCAATCTTCTACATTGATTTATAGACGCATTTTACTAATTGTATTTCCCCAACAAATTTGATTGCATGCAAAGCAAAGGAAATGATACACTGGCAAAGTGCATATATTTGCATGGAAGTATTATATAGCAGTTTCTACAAATTTTTCATTTTCTGTCAATGTATCTTCTCCTTTTTTTTGTAAATGCATTTAATAGAGTTTTATTGTTTTTCAAAAGAATTTCAATAACATGAAAAGCAAAGGAGATTATAAACCGTCAAAGTGCATATCTTACATGGAATTATTAAATTGCAGTTTCTACACATTTTCATTTTTTGTCCATGTATCTACTCCATCCATTTGTAAATGCATTCAACTGATTGCTTTTCCACAAAAAAGTCAATTACATGCAAAGCGAACAAGATGACAACCGATAAAGTACAGATTTCTACATGGAATACAGAGAATAAAAACCACAGCTTAACTTCAAAGCAATTCCTTAAAACATCCCTCTCAGTCATGGTGCACAGCAAAATATCAGATTGATTGGATAAATTATCAAATTGGTGGATAATTAAGTACTAAAAATATTGATGTAAAAAACTTAGCCTTTTCTAATGAAATAAAGCTAACCCTTGGGAAAATATCACAGAACGATAGATGGAAAATATTAAGAAAAAAAACAATTCCAACTGAATGGTAATATTTCAAGCAGATTATTTTTGAATTATTTATTCATTTAAGACGTATTATTGTTTTCAGGAATGGTCATTTGAAAGATTTTTTTTACATTTAAGAGGTGTTGTATTAAAATGCAATTAAATAAATTGCATATAAAGAGACGATGTCGTTCAATTTTTGCACCCATGATGATCCCAGAGTTATGTGGGAAGTTTTCATTAGGTGCAGTAAAGAAACAGAGATATGTACTTATGACATGCATGCAAACTTCAACATTTCAACTGGTCGTCAACACGCAAATCTTGAGCTGACATTTGTTATCCGTAAAGGCCCAGGTTATTATGATGCTTAATTAACCTTTCACCACTTAGACACGTATTATCACGCATTTGTAGTCCCTCAGAAAGTGAAATTTGATAATCAAAAACCTTTCTTACTCGATTCAAAATCTAAAATCTTCATTTCAAAACCTTAGATACTGATGAACAGCAAAATGCATAAAACCTGAAGAGCTTGCGAATTACTCACAGGCAGTTCTGGTTTTATGCTGGTTGCATAAGCTATTTCACTTTGCTTCTTATGGGGAACAGGGTTAAAGGCTAGTCTAATTTAAAGGTGTTCATGGTAAGTGGATGATTATAAAAACCATGAAAACACATGCATTGTGTTATTTCAAAATCTGAGACGCAAACCTTAACACGTTTTTTTAAGGAACAAAAGGGGAGAACAAATTATGCTGGAAAGTTGGTCGCATGTATGGAGTCTTCAGTTAATTTATCTTCATAAAGAGCCTGAATCTATAATATAGGTGACTTATTTAATGTTTCATTTTAAGCACTATAATAAATAGTACTAAAAGGGGCATTTATCTTCTAACTTTCAGTACAGAGTTACATAACTTGGTCAGTGACTATTACCAATTACCTAAAACATATTTGTGAAGTTTCAATGAAAACCTCTATTAGAAACAGTTATATGGAGAAATTGCACTTTTAACTTAACCATTTATCTCAGATGAAAAAGGAGACAAAACTCTGCTAAATTGCAGGTCAGAGTTATGCAACTTGGTCAGTAACCTTACACAATGACCCAACACACATTTGTAAATTTTCGCTTGTCAGTATTTTTTGCCTTCTTAATAAAGTAACCGTAAAATGTACTTTTCAACTTAAGGAATACCCACAGCAATTCCAATTGCTGTAAGCAAAATTCGAAAAAGAAAGGACACTTAAAAAAAATATTAAAGTGCATTATCAGCAAGCAAACAGATTAAATTAGCACTGACACTTAACATTTCAAGCCAAAATGCATGTGAATACATATTTGATAGTTTGTGCAGTTTTTATACAAGCAATTTAAAAGACCAATATTCACAATCTGAAGATTTTACAATGAGAATTTTCCCAATTTCATTTTGTTCCCTGCGTATTTTTCCCAATCGGTACAGTACCTGTACTTTTCACTATAGGGAAAAAATCGCTTCTTTAATATCTTATTAGTGAAAACAGTAATATGAAGAAATTGCATGTTTACCATATCCAAATTTCTCAGAACAAAAGAGGGGACATACTTCTGCTAAATTGCAGGTCAAACAATAGGAACTTGGTCAGTGACCTCTTAAAAAGACCACAAACATCAAGTTTCAATTCAATACTTTCAATACAAACAGTGATACATATGGAATGATGGCACCTTTACCTTAAACACATTTTTGAGTGCAAAAAGAGGGCATATTATTGTGCTCAAATGAAGGTCAGATTTATGAGACTTGAATCCACGACCTCACACATTTACCACATGTGAAGTTTTGATAAAAAATACCTGTGGTAGTAACGGCTAAACCTATTTATTTTAGCTTGATGCAATTAAAAGTACTTACTACTTATTTGAAACGCTCTAAAGCTTGTTTACTGGGCCTAGTTTCAGCACTTGGTGTCTTGGGGGCAGACCTAAATAACGCTAATACGTTGGGGATCTAACCCATGACCTCCCGGTTGACCCATGGGAACTGTCATATGGAGAAGTTGCATGTTAAATGAGAAAGAAATGGAGATGTTGCAAGTGTAACTTAGCCACATGTCAAAAGTTACAAACAGGGAGCAAAACTCTGCTAAATTGCAGGTAAAAGTTGTGAAATCTGTAGTAGAAACAGTGATATTGAGAAGTTGCAAATTTATCTAAACCACAGAAATACCTTAACTTAACCAGAGCATTACCTAACTTTAACCAGAGCATTACCTTACCTTAGCCAGAGATTTACCTTACCTTTACCAGAGTATTACCTTACCTTTACCAGATTATTACCTTACTTGAACCAGAGCATTACATTACCTAAACCGGATAATTACCTTAACTTAACCAGAGCATTGCCTTACCTTAACCAGAACATTACCTCACCTTAACCAGATAATTACCTTAACCAGAGCAATACCTTATCTTAACCAGAGCCTCACCTAACGTTAGCAAGAGCATTACTTGAGCTTAACCAGAGCATTACCTTACCTTTACCAGGTCGTTACCTTACCTTAATTAGAGTATTACCTTACATTAACCAGAGTATTATATTTGTTAAACGTTAACCAGACCATTACGTAACCTTAACCAGAGCATTACCTTACCTTTACCAGAACATTAACTTACCTTAACCGGAGCATTACCTGACCTTAACCAGGACATTACCTTAACTTTACTAGAGAACTACCCAGACTTCTATTGTAATGGTTATTCTAACATTTGGATCAGAAACATATCTCGGAAAATTAGCTGAACAATTGAGCTAATTATAGCTTATTAAACATAAAGATACATCAGAGGTTAGGAGAAAAGAGGCTAAAGCAAACATAGTTTTTTGGGAATTAACTCAAAGACAAACTGCGGATGTTTTCTTTAACTATCACTTCATAAAAAAACTGGTTTGTTACCCGCCTGAGATCAAATCTACCAATAGCAAGTCTCTGATTAATCTTATTGTCGACACTTGTTGATTTTTCTGTCAGCAAGAGTTTGCTTGGGGACGTAAATAGTTTCTGATCCCAGGAAACAAAACACTAGCAGTGGCTACATTTTTGGTTACTTTCCAAAAGTCTTTCGTATTTGGATAATGTTTTTTTTAAAGTTCACACGAAATTGAATCGTCCCTGAAGATATCATTTTTAAGTTTGATCAACAAACAAAAAACTGACAGTGATATGTTTACAGGCAGCAACTCTTTGTTCACTCAACTGTACTACAGTATCTAATAGGGAACTTCGGAAGTTATGTGTGGTCAATTCTAAGTTATACAAATAATGTCTTTATTGTCATGTAAAGGTATTGATGATTAAATGTGTAAAATGGGTTTTAATGTGCACTTATTGCTTGTAAACTCTGTGTGGTGTGGAGTGTGATGCCCTCAACTCTCAAACACCTATTTGCGAGGATAATAAAATGTATCAAACAAAAAATAATACCAACAGAAAAATACTCTGTTAGTTTCTTCTATGGAGGCACTACATCCTGTTCCTTGACCTTTAGTCTTGGCCTGGCTGGGTCTGGGTTTGGAGCCTTCTTGACCTCACCAATAATGTCAACAACTGGAAACAAACCAAATACCATTTTAGAGTTGTTATGACAGGCTACACATAAGTATAAGGAAACTATAAAGTACCTTTATTACGCTGTCCACGACCAGACTTGTTAAAAGTGCTTATCAGACACGCAATTATTTTAAACATACTTTTTTTTTAACTCAACTGCATCGAATGAATAAAGCTTATTCAGACGCTCTCAAGTCAGTGTTTTTAGTAGAACCAGTACTTTTGAGAGATATCAAGAACACTCCTTATAAGTATAAAACCCGTCACCTCCCAGTGGCTATTGGGACTACATATCCACTACGCAACAGTGACATTTTTTGAGGCATTTACATACAATGTTGGCACTCTTCATGGAACATAAATATTCATGAAATGTAGTGGCATTTAAAAAATAGCAATATGCACATGTCAATGCTGAAAATGCTCCATAACAAACACAATTAATTACATACAAAATATTTGCTTTATTTTATATCCTTTTTTTCAACCAGTTTCGCTTGGTTTGCAGCTTTTAGTCCCTGTATAAAATGGTGCTTATTTCGTTGTGGCGTAATGTATAAGAGGTCATCCTGGCATTGGGAGGTAACGGTTTCGATCCCCACTCGAGGAGCGTTCTCTAGATCTTCCCTAAAGACAACAAGTACTGGTAAAAGGCCCAGGAAACGGACTGAAGAGCGGTTCTATTTGCCTGGGGCTTTTGATGCAATCGAGCTTAAATAAATAGGTTTTAACTAAATGGTGCTTGTAAAATTCACGTATTTGATAAAATAGCTTTACACATGACCCTCAATATTTTATACCAGCTACTGAAACAAAATTATTACTCAGTTATTATATCACAGGTTTGTTAACCATATAAACTACGGCCAACATTTTAGGAAGATAGTTTCGTTCGATGGCTTTTTTGGGGCTTAGAATTAAGATAAACTGTTTAGGTTCGAACAAATGTATGAATGATACGAATCAATGTGTACATAAAGGCTACTTTATATCAATTGGGATGATGCAAATGAGTTTTTGTGTTCCCTAGTGACAGATATAAAAGACATTCTATTGAAACCAAAATATGTATTGTATCACTGTATGTTGTGTTCCTAATTCCTCAATTCTTTGAGCTTTCTTAGGAAATCTCAGCGATTTATTTTGAAGGCAGACAATAATGACAATTACCAAATTAGAATGCTGTCATAAATAAACATTTTGTCAATAATAGAATCCCTAAAGAGTTTGTTAGAATGCCTGAAGAAAAAGTTACAAATATTAAGATATTATAATAAATATCTACTGAAAGAAGTCAACACATATTATTTGCCAAAATACAAAAAGTTTAAGAACACTAGCCTGCACCTTTTTAATTTTTATGCAAAATTAAGCACGACTACCGAGGTGCTTGAATAATGACAATGCCAAAGAAACATCATTTCAATTTATGTTGTTAATTTGAAGAATGTTGCACACATTGTTGTTATCAGCATAAATGATAATATATGGTCTATATATGTCATGCATACATAATACATATTCAAATGAATCAATCATTATTATATTATAAAATGAGTGTAATTAAGATTTGTTGAGTATTGCAACAAAATTATAATGTAAAAATGAAATACTATGTGCATTTAATTGTAGAAAAAAAATGTCACATGACTTTTGTCTTAAACATGGAGTTTCAGTAACGCTTGGTATTTGAACAGACAGGAATGTTACATGAAGTTATTTTTTTTTATGTATGTTCTAATTTCTATCAGTGTTTTGCTGAAACTTGAGTTTCACACAAGAAAACAAAATATAATTCAATATGGTCAGTAAAGACATCAGCAGATCTTTTGAAGCCATTCAAATAAAACGCTGCTTTTGGGCAGTGGTCTGTCAGAACGTCATGAAACTAACAGAAATAATATCAAGACGTGACGCTAATATCTGGAGGTTTTTCAACAAATGTATGTGCTTTTTTTACTTTTTTTACTGCGCTTTATGAGTGTTTTTAATATTCCAAAAAAAAAATCAGTTGGAAAAGAAATTAAAAAAATGGATGGTGTTGTAGGAAACAAAAACCAATTATAATATTTTCACACGTTACTCAAAATACAAGTGTATGTGAAATGGTTTTGTAAAAATGTGTAAAGAAGATAATTCAGCTAATTTGTGGAACAGCCCATTTGCACGTTTTTCACAAATCTTTGAATGATAATTCATTGGACGATGAGAAATGTTTGCTGGAAACCAGTGAAGAAATACCTGGTTCAATAGCATTATACAAATTTCACCCAAATGTCTACTTAGAGAAGTCTCAATTTATAGAGACTTCATGAATTTCATCGCCTTTTATCATTTGTTTTGTGTTAATTGCAGGCTATTTGCATGGTAATTCACTACAACCATAAATATTGTTTGAACCTACCGTATTCAATTATAGACATGTAATTGTTATTCTATATATTATGCACACTTTTTGTTAATTGCACCTATTTGCTGTGCTTGTACTTCAAAGAATAGTCGTAGCAAATTGAAAGATGAGCTCACTAAATTAAACATCCTAGACACTAGATGACATTCCGACCTTTAATGTACTCACTTAACAAGAAATAAAAAAAATAATTATTTTGATGATAATCATCGCACACATTATTGACAATAAAAATTCTCCAGAAATTATTCAGTCAAGTAATGGAATTCATTGTGCGTGCAATCCAGTGAAGGGCCATGGCCAGGGCCTGTATTCAGCTACAAAGTTCCCCACTTCATTGCAGGCATTTTTGTGTTCTCCGTGGCGCACTGGATATGGTGTCCGCCTAGCAACCGAGAGGTCACGGGTTGGATCGCCACTGCGGGAGCGTTGTTTAAATCTCTCCTAGATACACCAAGTACTGGTTCTAGTCCCAGGAAACCGACTTGAGAGCGTTTCAAATAAGCGTTAGGCGTTAGGCTTTCTATGCAATTGAGATTAAATAAATAGGTTTAAACCTATTTCAACAATTTATAGAATAACGTCTTAAAACTACTTAAAAATGAAGTTTACTATAGTATTTGTTCTCATATAATTACAACATGCTTTATTTTCAACAGTTTGTTAACAACAGAAGCATAATTTTAATATGTATAAATTCAAACACTAATGTATGTTTTTTTATAATTCTAAGTATATTCAGCATTCTTCAATCTAAAAATTGCTGGACGAATATGAGGGGGCCTGGTCTGGTGTTAAATGATGCCAAATGCTGAAACATTAATTGTTTGCATTAGAAACAAGTCATCACTGCAGACACTATTTTGTTCACTTAATTGAAACCACTATTTCATAATTGTTTATTTTTCCCCAACAAAATTTAAGTGCACCTGTGTCAATCATTTCGCTGTGAAGACAACTGTCAAACAGCAAAACCCCTATTCAATTATTGTTTATTTTTCCCAACAAAATTTAAGTGCAACAAAGTCAAACATTTTGCAGTGAAGATAACTGTCACACAGCAGTACACAATATCTTCCCAGATGATCTTGCTTGTCATCTTTTATTGGACTCAGCAATACATCACATGCAAAATTTTCACTTAACAATTATACACTTATGATAAGAACTCAGACAATTTCACATGACATGCATAAACTCTTTTAGCATAATTTGTACTGTAGATGTGCCCATTAGACACTAATACCCACATACAGCTTTGTGTTAACATAATATTTTGAAAAAGGATTACACATATAATAGCTGTAAACAAGACCAGAGCGTTATGCTAATCTGTATTTTACTGTGCACTTACATTGGTTACTGTAAAAGTACAGATGTTACGGGCAATACATATTCTTTCTTCTCTTGCACAAACTATAAAGTGCATTTTTATCTACATCATTATATGTAAACTTCATGATCTGGAAAGTATGTTGGGAAGATGCTGAGTGGATTTGTATGTTGACATTTCAAGTGATTGTGACCTACCCCATTTGCAATCACAAGAAATGTGTTGATATAAGGTAAATCACCTCGCTATAAAGACAGTGCTCCAGCTTGGCCTGAATGGAAGGGTGCCCCACCCTGCTCTTCCGAAGCCCCAACCCACCATTCCATTCCAAGGCTCAGCCCTGCCCTTTTATTTATAAAAAATAATATATATATATATATATATATATATATATGTATATATATATTGACATATGATAATTTATAAATCTCTTATTACAATGTAATAAATTTATTACCCATTGTAGACAATTTATTTGCATGGTTTAATAATGAAATAATAATGGGAATACTATGTTCTAACAATTATTAATAACATAAACATTAATATGCAACAGGGGGCATTCTATATACGCCCGGGCGCTCGCAAGTGCCCTTTTGACAAAATACTGGGCGTCGAAAGTGCCCCTTTGAAAATAATAGCCCACCCCCTGCCCTTTTAAAATCCTTGCTGGAGCACTGTAAGACCACATGATCAATGCCGATGAATAAAGTCACTGATCCAGCTGACCAAGCAATGAATTTATAGAAAATTTTTAAAACAAAAAGAGAACAACTTTCATGATTTTTTGTCACAATCTTGTCAATAGCTTATCATTTGCAAAAATAATCTCATAAAGCATGAAGCATATCAAACTATTAAATGACAAAACGGAGCAAAACAAATAATGGTTTTGAGGGACGGAAACATTAAAACATTAACACACCTGTGTTTTTTTATTGCATATTAATCAGTCAACTGCCAATGAGATTTCCCATTGCTCGTGTTGATTAAATCAGTATTTTTTAAAATTCTACTCTTTCCGTTCGTACTTATCCATTTTAAAAACCAATATGGCACACAGGTTGGTGTTTATATCCATCACAAACAAAACCATCTTACTCAATTATCCCAACTGTTAAATTATTTGCCATGTTTAATATCTAAAGTGTTTACCAAACAACAACTAATTTACCCATCAAAGACTTGATCATATTTGTATTATCATTATCAAGAATCAAGGGTTAAAAAGTATCAAAGTTATCAAGGGCTGAAAATCTAACACCTCCTATTTGATGCCAATACCGTTGTCGTTAATCGGGTCACTTGGCTTATTATAGAAACCAAATAAAACCACAACCGCAAATCAAGTAAGGTGTAAAAGTTAATTACTGGTCGTTTGGCGAGTGTCAATTTAGAGCTTTTTCATTTATTGGTACTGATTAAAGAAGCCTTAATAGCCGTTTGCGGGTTGGTAAGATCAGTGAATGAAAAAACCATTGAAATAAAGAAGGAACAAGATGTGTTTGTAAAACACTATGTCCCCCCATATATGTGATCTTTGACAAGGATGACCTATACATTGACATTTCACCACTCAAAATGTGCAGCTCCATAAGATACTCGTGCATGCCAAATATCAAGTTGCTATCTTCAATATTGCAAAAGTGTATATTAAATGAGCGATTTTGGCCCATATATTTGACCTTGAAGGATGACCTTGACTTGTTCTGCTCTATGAGATACACATGCATACCAAATATGAAGTTGCTATCTTCAATATTGCAAAAGTTATGACAAATGCTAAAGTTTGACGCAAACCAACAAACTTACACACAAACCAACATACTGGGCAAAAACAATATGTCCCCCATTTTAGTGGTGGGGGACATAAACAAATCGGGACTGAAAAAAGGTGGGCATAATTGGTAGTTGGACATTATGATTTGGTGGTCGTTCAGAGAGGTTTTACTGTATATAAGCATATGTGTCAAAATTAAGTCTCAGTATTGAAGTTCCCTTATGATATATAAATAGTTTACCAAATTATTCAGTGGAAACCCCCAATTTGCTATTCAAGGAAATGGTGAGATCATGATGTAAGGAACAATACCATATTTTACATTCGTCAAATAAGTATACGTGTAAATAAGAAGTTGCTGCTTAAGAAAATTTCCCTAAAGATGTTTTTTTTACCTTATACAACATTTTTATTTCCAAGAAGTTTAAATCAATCATGGTCACATATACATTTAGTTCAAAGCATCTGTCAAGGAATGCACAAAGACATCTAATCCAAACATTATGACACAGTAAGTGTTACATGATAGGAGGCTAGGACCAACTTGGTCTTTTGGGACATCCCATTAAACATCTACTTAGGCTTAAACATTTCACGTTACCATACAGACAGGATCAACATTGAACAGAGTATTCGCATCCTAATGACACAGGCAATCTTTTTTAATGTTGTTGGCTCTTACCATTTCTCCATGAAATTATTGGTTTGTAACCTGAAATAAGTGGTTTGTAACCCACCTGAGATCCAGACAATCAGTTACAGACACCATCCAATCTAATTTGTCCGCTTTTGTTTGTTTTCTTATTGTCCCCAAAGCATTTGTTGTGGACATTAATAGTGTTTTCAAACCCCTGGAATAAAATGCAAACAGCAGTGGCTAAGTTATTTTTCCCATTATAACCCTTGTAGTCATGAGAAAGAAAGCTATTACATTACTCTAGAGACTAAATTCGTCAATTATATTAAAATTGTATTTATCTTTTATAAGCTTCTAAAAACCCAATTGTGATATTTATTGATTTTATAGGCAGCAATTAATCTCAACATAGTTTTAAATACAATTGATAAACACATATTTTTTACATTTTTTTCATTATTAAACAATTCCCAATTGTTTCACAATTAAAGAAAATGTGTAAATTCGCCATAAGTGGAGAAATAAGCTTCTTGGAATTTTTGAGGGGAAATATACATTCATGTCAGAGATAATAATTTCCATAGTTTTGTGCACAAAGACTGACTTTCTATCAAATTCCATGATGTTAATGCGTTTACGTGCTCCTTAGCGACAGACATAGATGGCATTCCATTCAAGCCAAAAACTTTATCGTATCACTTTCTCATCTGCTTTCGTACGGAATAGTCAAGATATCTTTGACGGCTGAGACAATAATGACAATTATGAAACTAGTATGACAAACGCTATGAAGATTGTTTCATCATAAATCAAATAATTGTCAATAACAATGAAGTAAGTCTTGGTAAATTTCTGCAGATAAATTTCCCAGCTTTAGGTTTTGAACATGAATATCTGCTGGTATTACCGTATCCAGATTTCAGCCACCCTGCCATCGCCTTCCTCTTTATGATGTTTTGTCTCTTATTTATCAACCAAAAATGTTTAAGTTACTTTCATCTTGTAAATTGTTTCTCATCTCAATATAAGGGATCTTTTCGTTTATGAAAATTCATTCTCTGTATGATGTCAACACTATTGCCTGTATAACTTATTAACTAATGACTCGAATATCTGCTTGTTGTCCTAAACACTTTCTTTGAGGACAAAAAATCAAAGCTTTTCTAAAAAGACACTTTAACAAAGAAATATCATAAAAAGCGTGAAGACCTACTATGAAAAGTATATTGACAAGTATGGCTAAACATTTAAGAGATTTTCCTCTTCAGGGGATTGAAACCAGGGCTCTTTTAAAGATAAAATTTCAGGAAATTCATTGAACGCCTTGTTTCTCTGAATTTTCTGTTTTGGTTTTTTTACATTTAAATGTCATGGCAGGAACGTTTTGCTGAAATATATAGATTTCTATAAAAACTTTGTGAAAACTTACACAGGAGCTTATACTAAAATATCGTTAAGCTGACTACTAGGTTCATGTGAATGCTATGTCAGCAATAGTGCAATAAAGAACTACTGGGCTCATTTGAATGCTATGTCAGCAATAGTGCATTAATGAACTACTGGGCTCATTTGAATGCTATGTCAGCAATAATGCAATAAAGAACTACTGGGTTCATGTGAATGCTATGTCAGCAATAGTGCAATAAAGAACTACTGGGCTCATTTGAATTCTATGTCAGCAATAGTGCATTAAAGAACTACTGGGCTCATTTGAATGCTATGTCAGCAATAGTGCAATAAAGAACTACTGGGTTCATGTGAATGCTATGTCAGCAATAGTGCAATAAAGAACTACTGGGCTCATTTGAATTCTATGTCAGCAGAAGTGCATTAAAGAACTACTGGGCTCATTTGAATGCTATGTCAGCAATAGTGCAATAAAGAACTACTGGGCTCATTTGAATTCTATGTCAGCAATAGTGCATTAAAGAACTACTGGGCTCATTTGAATGCTATGTCAGCAATAGTGCAATAAAGAACTACTGGGTTCATGTGAATGCTATGTCAGCAATAGTGCAATAAAGAACTACTGGGCTCATTTGAATTCTATGTCAGCAGAAGTGCATTAAGAACTACTGGGCTCATTTGAATGCTATGTCAGCAATAGTGCAATAAAGAACTACTGGGCTCATTTGAATGCTATGTCAGCAATAGTGCAATGAAGAACTACTGGGCTCATTTGAATGCTATGTCAGCAATAGTGCAATAAAGAAAATGTCTTCTTTACCATTTACCTCTCAGATACGCTCTTTGACTCGCTGGTACCTGTAGTTCCTTAAATAAATCAAACCATTAAATACTTGTCTTGATAGATTTAAGTTTTAAGGGCTTCTTTTCCAGCCTTGAGATATCAATGAGCAGCAAACAGCATAAAACCTGAGCAGCCTCACAATGATTAACTCGCAGACGGTTCTGGTTTTAAGCTTGTTGCATAAAGCCATTTCCACTTTGCGTCTGAGCGGGAAAGGTTTAGCTTAATCCACAAAGTCATTGGTTAATAGAGCCTGTTTCCTGAGAAGATGCAGTACTTGGTGTCTTCAAACAAATCATCAGAAACCTCCCCAACTGAGGGTCCAACCTGGGACCTCTGTTCCAAGACGAACATCATTTCCATTTTACTCTAATCCAAACCACCAACTGTAATGAATACAAGAAAACTTAAAATATCCAAATGATAACTCAGGTTGTACTGGAATTGTGTCTTTTTGTATGACCTAATTCATATGAGCCGTGCTCTGTGAAAAGGGGGTTTAATGCATATGCGCAAAATGTCGTCCCAGATAAGCCTGTGCAGTCCACACAGGCAAATCAGGGACGACACTTTCCACTTTTAGGGTATTTTTAATTTAAAGCTAGTCTCTTCTTAGCAAGCTTCCAGTTAAGGTGGAAAGTGTCGTCCCTGATAAGCCTGTGCAGACTGCACAGGCTTATCTGGGACGACATTTTGCGCATATGCATTAAACCCCCTTTTCACAGAGCACAGCTCATTTTTTATATATTTACTATGGAGGACGAACATTCATAATATTTTATAACAGTCTTTAAATATAAAATACTTTATACAGTGACATTTATTTTCAAGACTTATCTGAATATACAGCAAATTATACATTCAAATAATCCGGAAATTATTGTTGGGTCATGCTAATTATAGGGTATGCTGAGGGGTTAGCAATTCAGTAGAATGTATGTGCTATTAGCATGATGCTGGGCAATTTTGCTGAAGCGATGCTTATTTGCATTAGAAACATGTTATTACTTCCGTTTCATACATATGCTAGACAAAGACAGTGTTGATTTTTGCCACATTATTCAGGGCTTTTTCTTCAATTACTTTACACCCTATACTCCAATATTACTTCCTTTTTCTACATCAAATGAATGCGCAGTAAAGTCATGCATTTTAATAAGTAAAGACAGCACTGAAACAATGACACTTATTATTTCCAAATACGCCGGTTATCAAGATTCATTGACATCTGAAAACTTCATGGTGCACTTCTGGGAGGTTAATTTTAATTTTCTGGGAAATGATGAAGTTTAAAGTGGACAATATGTATAATGCGTATAGAAGACATTTCAGCTCAAAGTGTGACCTTGACCTAAGAGCAAGAGATGCAGGTATTGCACGGGACACTATCTTGCCTGAAATACCAATGTGTAATCATAATGCTTTGTCAGAGGGCATTGCTAGATCTCTTAGTTTTATATTATATAATTATGCCCTGGACAACATTCAATCATCAACATTTACAAAGGGTAATAACTCTAAAAATATGGCAGCAAGAGTATGACTCTTGTGTACTTAGAATTCCCTGCAAATGAAACATATATACATGTAGTCATGTTTAAAAACTTTTAGTTTCCTAGAAGTGCCCAGTAAAAAAATGATGGTCTGATGCACCAACATACACCTGGACTATATACCAGTGGATAAAAAGACATAGTATTACCTAACATTCACCACATTTCAAAATTGCAGATTAAAAATGTGCTGAATTAACAAAGATGATTGACAATTTTACAATCTTTAAAAATAACAAATCAATGTAAAGAGACATTTTTAATTGAATTAATTTAATAAGGGAGTTTTTGTGTAAAGAACCGTGTTCAATCTTGATTAGACAAATGATGTTTGATTACACATCATTACTTTAATAGGGCCGTATAAATAGGGATTGCATATGACTGGTCAAACAGCCAGTTGATTTTTCGCATTATTGTTTGAATAGTGATACTATAATGCTTTAGCTTTCGTTTTGACAAACAAAGATTTATTGCAATGTAAATGGTTGATTTTTATTGATTCCAATAGTTGTTATTCGGAACCCTCCAGTCTGGGTTTTTCCGATATTTGAGCACGCGCGGTATAAACAAATAAAAGCTGACTAGCATATTTTAAACGCGTCTGTGAATCAATAATTTCTCTTATCGCTGAATAGTTAACACCTTTTTTCTGCTCAAACGTCTGCTCTCGATCGTGTTTAATTTGTAAGAATACTATGTAACACGATATATAATGCTGCATGTACATGCAAACAGCTTCGGTCACGTAACAATGTCATTGCATGTACTGTGCGTAAGCCTGGGCATACAGTTTTAATAGAAGTTTGTCAACGAAACTACCACGACATTGATTCCAGCGTATATATATTATACTATTGAAATATATTTAAAATCATACAGACAAGTACCAAACAACAAAAAACTTACTATCCTCCATTCCTAGTACTAGAACTAATATATCGTGCCATATCAGTTGGATATTTATTTGTCTATGAATATATCTCTATTGTGATGCTTTTCTTTAATCTAATCTGAAAAGTAAAGACAATTATTTGCTAAAGACTAAGACCTTAAGATTGTATTAGGCACATCACTAACGAGCTTTACCATACATTACTTTTATTTGCTATATCTATAAAGCTTGCCGAAAAAGCAAGATCGCGAATAATGTTTTTCAGAAGAAAAATTGCATATGTCGAGCATTTTGTATAGGTTCCTTCATTAGCATACAGCTGACAAAGTCTGTTTATTCGTGTCTTTTAAGGATATTAGCTACTGGACCCATTCGTATAGGCGGCTGTACATCTGAACGGTGTATTTGGACTTTAATCTTGTATTAAACATACATACATGTATATCAAAGTTAGATTTGAAATGTGTAATTATTAAGAATACTAGTTATTGTAATAACAGCAAAAGACTTGATATTTCCTAAAAGAAACACTACTGTCGTTTAAATATTTATTATTCACTACTGAATGGGACGCAAATCGGATATCGATGTTACTGTTCATTACTGTATTAATGACAGTATTTGTACCTCCCGCGCGCGCTCAGAAATCGGAAAAACCTATAGTTTGCGAGTTCCGAATTAAATCTATTTCAATGGATGGTTTGTTATACATTGGAACAACGCTATTCTGACTGCCAAAACGCGAACAATTGACAATGGAATTTTCTATCATTTATATCCATATAGACAGCATTTTCGTTTTTCGAAGGCACCCATGTGCCAAGGCCGTATTAAGTTACATCTATGAAGTTATAAATAATACTCCCGGAAATAATTCCCTAGCTGGTAACAACTTGACAGATGGGGCCCACTTTTGTTCAATATTTTTCAATTTGTAAAATTGGAATCCATGACATTCTGATCACGCAACTTATAGCTTTGTTAACGTCAAGGGAGAAAGGAGACAAATAATATTTATCAGATGAATGAGAATTTAAAAATGTGTTATTCAAGAGTGTCAAAGACCTTGAAATAAGTCATTGGTGTCAATGAATGCCATGCATTCAATAAACGCCAGATAAATGGTTAAAATGATATGACATGTTTTATGATCATTTGGAAAAATGGCTGCAACCATTTAAATTGTTGTAATGTTCTTGATAGAAAATAATGTCACTGCAGGTTTATTATTATTTGAGAAACATAATCAAAGAAACAAAAGTTTATTATAGTTTCATGTCGCCTTATCATCAATTTTGATTTCTTTCCAAACATGATTTACAATTTCTTAAAAGTCTTAGAACAAACACATTTGATATTTTAGTATCCTATTTCATATTAAAAGCATAAAACATTGTTCAACATTCTAGTTAAGTGGACTTGGAAAGTCATAAAAGTCAAAACAGAATAGTTTTGAACATAAACAGCGTCGATGTAATGCAGTGGTAATCTGCAAAAAGGATTTATATTGTTTCGTATTACATGACAAATCCTGAAGAAATTGCAGCCCTACTTTTTGAAAGATTTATGAAATGTTCTGTGTTAGTTTGTGACAATTAAATAGATTGAATTCTACTTTTATACTCAATGGAAGCTTAGCTCTACAGCAATTATTGTAAATCCATTTTTGCTTGTCAAATGCATTAAAAAAAGTATCTATCCAACATATGTAAAGGCTATTCTTGAAAAATCAGTATTGAATGGCCCTGATTGCCATGAAGCGCTCACCTAAGTCCAGGAAACGCAAAGTATCCAATGACATAGTTACCTAGGTTTGGACCCCACATGACAGATATTTAAAAAAAAACTGGGTCTAGATATTGTTAAGATAAACATTGCGACCAAGTTCCATCAAGGTTGTTGCATAGATGATGTCTCTAGGGTGGTAAACAGGTAGTTCTAAGATTGTACATGGGGATCTAGTTTTTGGACATATGTGACACGGATTCGAACTCAGCCTGTATATTGTTATGATAAACATAGGAGCCATGTATCATCAAGATTGAGTCATAAATACATCCTATAGAGTGGTAAAAAGGTTTTTCTACATTTTGACTTAGTGACATAATTTTTGGATGAGAGAGTGAACCAGCCTTGAAGTATACTTGTTTTCTTTATAATTATGTATATAATAAAAAACTTTTAAAAAATCCTCTTAAAACTGCAAGGACAAGAGGTATGGTATTTGGCATGTGACATTCTATGGTGGTCATCTACCAAGTTTGTTAAAATCACACCACTGGGGCCAAACGTGTCACATCTGGTTTCTGGTATCTGGTTTTCGTTATATGTATATAGTCAAAACCTTCAAATCCTCTCTAAAACCCAAGGACTCTGAGAGTTTTCATTTATGATGCAACATCATATTATAGTCCTAAACCAAATTTGTCCTTTATTTTTTTTAATTTCTTTAAATTTAACCAAGGAGTACTTGCATCTTGTATATTTATTTAAAGGAAACTAAAAATCCCCACTGCAAGGGCGATGTTTTTTTTATTCGGAAGGTAACAAAACATCCAAATTCAAGGTTTGTTCAAGTCATATACATTGTAGTTTGGTCAAATAAACCCCATACTTGGTATACATTGTTTCCCTTTCACGAATATACAAAAACTTTTAAAATCTTCTTTTAACATGCAAGGAAAAGACTTTTTTTATTTGTTACATCATATGATGGGCATCTAAATATGGAGGTTTAGTATTTGACATGTCATATCTTATGGTGGTCCCGTACGAAGATTGTTTGAATAATGTTATTGGGGTTAAAAAATGACCCAACCCTAGCGGTAACTTGTTTCCTTTGATGTTATATGAATATAGCAAATACTCTTTCCCTCTGAAACTACAAGGCCAAGATTTTTCGTGTTTGTTTTTCAACATAATATGATGGTTTTTTAATAAATGTTTAAAAATCATGTCTCTGCTTTCTAGAATTACCCCCCATAGTTTTTTTATTTAGACATAAAACAAGACCTTTTCGTAGCAAGGAAGTTTTCCTTATAAGGCTACAGTGTTACCTTGTGAATAACCTTGATGTAATACTATTTTCCCAATCATCATACAACTTGCTCAGAAAATTTAATATAAATCTTGGTTTCCTGATTTCTAAAGTGGTTACAGAAACATCGCAAAAGCTACTCAGAACAGTTCAGCTCCTTCTCGTCTAAGGTAAGCGACCTAGGGCCTTTGGCCTCCTTGTTTTGTTTTGTTTTGCCTAGGCTTTAAGTCTTAAACATTTGATTAACATATGAAGACTAATTGGGATAAAAATTATGGAACAACAAAAAACTTTGTTCCAATTTCCCCCCGCTCCGCCTTGTCTGGAATATTATGTCATATTTGATAGATTTATTGCAACGGAAAGTCTGTGATTCTGAGCAACTCAGCAGAAGTTTGCAAATCATTATGACATGCAAAAGTGCTTAACAAGGAAACCAGTAAATCTATACTGGCACCATATACTATTTCAGAGGGAATTTACAATAACATTATCAAGTCAAGCCATCCTTTGATTGGAATAAGGTCATTTTATTTATCAAGTGAAAATTAGAACATTATTAAGTTAAATGTTATTGATTAAGAGGAAACTAGCAAGTCCATGTCCTTCATTCAAAATGTAAGTTGTAATCTTAATAATCATATAATATATTGTGTAGTTAGTTCAAATAACTGATTTTTGTAAGTGCTCAGTGAACATTCCCGATACTATAACTAGTTAAATCAAATAACAACGGCAAACAAACCACTAAAACAGGTCTGTTCAAATGACGTGCATATAAATATTTCAATATTTGACTTAAATGTTTTCATTTCATTTCCATTTTTATTGTGTACATCTGTTTTGTATGTATAGATATATGGTCATTAATATCGTATAATTCAAAATAATTAACGAAATCTGGCGTAACAGCCTGTAATTGATTTGCGTGTGATGCAGCTAAGAAATGCGCAGAAAAAGACATTCCCTATTTTCGATCTCATTGATATAATTCTTTGTCATTCATCAACACCAACCGCAATCAATGCTGTATATCTTTTTAAATATATTCTTGTTCGTACTGCTACGAATGGTATTGCATTTAGTGTTAAGCAAAGCTTGTAAAATATTTGTCATCATACAAGATTCTCCTCACTAACTGTGAATTCAACATGCATCTCGCTAGATATCCTGAATGTATCAATTGACATGCACTAAGAGAATCTGCACATTCCTGAAAATATCATTGCTTTTTCATGAAATTTTCAGCAAAGCGGTCAGTAAAGGAAAATGGCCAAAGTGACCCTTGTAGACAGGTGACCTCTGTTCTCAGGTGACCAAAGTGGCCCTTGTAGACAGGCGACGTGTATTCTTAGGTGACCAAAGTGGCCCTTGTAGACAAGTGACCTCTGTTCTCATGTGACCTAAAGTGGCCCTTGTAGACAGATGACCTCTGTTCTCAGGTGACCAAAGTGGCCCTTGTAGAGAGGTAACCTCTGCTCTTAGGTGGCCGCAATGGCCCTTGTAGACAAGTGACCTCTGTTCTCAGGTGACCAAAGTTGCGCTTTTTGACAGGTGGCCAATGTTCTCAGGTGACCAAAGTGGTCCTTGTAGACAGGTGACCTCTGTTTTCAGGTGACCAAAGTGGCCCTTGTAGAGAGGTGACCTGTGCTCTCAGGTGGCCGAAATGGCCCTTAAAGACAGGCGACCTCTGTAATTAGGTGTCCACTTTTAAGATGGTTCGTCAGTTAGTGGTTTTGTTAAATGTTACCCCACACAGTGTAAAGTGAACAAAACACATTGCCCATAAAAAGATTGACAATTTATTTCTAAATCATGTTATTGACTGCTAATAACAACAGCAAGTGTTGTTGTTGATACCATATACCTTTTTAACACTCCCTTTTTTGTTTTCTTGCAGTGGGCAGAATGTATAATATCAAAGGCAGTTAATGCAATTAGATTCTTTAGGTGCAAAATAGATGCACAAAGAAACTTTATGACGTCAGAGGAAAACGACAACAAGAATTTGAGTATTTAGTGTTGAAACTTCAAAATGACCGCATCTTGTCCGCTGTACATAAGTGAAAAAAAGCCTTTAGAGTATAATATACTAGCCTTGAGCTTATATAGTTTTTTTCGAGTATGATTCCAAGAACCAAAACTTAGACAAACATTTAAGTTCAATTTAGTTTAAACCTCTTTATTTAAGCTTGAATGCATCGAAAACACCTACAGTACCAGTACTATATGTGTTTCGGATAGATCTTAAGGACACTCCTACAATGGAGATCAAACCGGGAACATTCCGTCCCCTAGGCAGACACTGTGACTTGTTTAACAAAGGAATCGCCAGACCACGTGTACATATATATTTTAGCCCGAAGCAAACCTTGCATTATTATGCATTTAACTTAAGCACTCAAACAAAATAACATTGTCTCAAAATTACGCTTCAATGGACCTTACTTGTCAAATAAATTGAATCCAAAATATACTTAAAGACTGACTGACAAATAGGGAATTACTTTAATAATATAAAAAGACAATTACCCTCCCTTATTAAAGGAGATACTTCTCACACTATTATGTAGATAGGTCTCAGGTCTCTCTCTCTCAAAATGTTGACAAGATTGCATTTCTTGACACCACATCTGTCAAGACAATTTTTCAAGCTCTGTGTTGCAAATTAAATGAAAGAGCTCTTGGTATTTAATAGGATCTTTTACACTTGACAGAGTACAGTTTTACTCTGATGCTGGTGTGAAAAGTGCATCTTTTATGCTCTTAAGCCAACCATAATAAAATAAATTGAAATAACCTTATACAATATTATAATTTGTATTACATTTTAGCCAATGGAATGTAACACGTGAACCTTAAACATACATTTTCCAAAGAAAGTTTCAATAGGAATATTAGCTAAATTGTTACAAAAAATATGAATCCCGTAATATGCCATGTTGTATTGCACAGAAAGTTGTCAATTTAAATAATAACATAGACATTCTTAGTAGAAAATGGAGTAAACAATTATTTCCAATTTTCACTGTATGGGGACAACTAAAAATGTGTCAGCACATGTTTGGACAGACAAAAGCACAATATGTTCAAAAGCGGATCAAAACGAAATGGTCTAAACTTGTTGCTGTCAGAAATTCCTTCCAAAACAATCATATACTAGTTCCACAGTAAAGTTTGAGCATTATCTGTCAAGTACTTAGCGATGTAAAACTCAGGAAATTTTGGAAATACATATAAGTATACAAAAATTGAAAAACAGACTACAGTATTAAAGGGCCATAATTCTGCCAAAATTTGTCACAGCCAACATTTCTTTTTACAGGTTATGTAAACACTACAGTCATTCGATTATGAAAGTTTTAGCTAACGTGTTTGTTACATAGAAATAAGAAACACACAAGTTTTAACTATATATTGTATAGTGGAACAACAGACAAAGGACCATAATTCAGAAAATAAATACAGCCAAAATCCCTTTCTTTATAATCGTATACACAAAAAGGTTATTTGCTTTATCCCTCCAACTGCAGGGGGCATGATTAGAATTACACACACACACACTTTTCGTATCATAAGGAAGTTTGAAAAGTGTATGTTTACAAGTGTAAGTTTGTTTTGTTCAACAAGTTTGTGTCTACGACCGACTGATCGACCTACAGACAGACTTAGAGAGGGAGAGACATACATTATGATTTGTGTATACCCGCTGCTACTGTGTAGTATGAGGTGATTATAAATACCCATAATTGCACATTTTAACCATATACATTGCTGGTAGGTTGCCGTCTGTCGACGCTGTGATAAGAGCACAATAATCACAATACACTAACATACAATTGGGCCACTGTATTTATTGGTCTTGCATAAAATGGCATAACACACTGCATGGGAGGCGCCAATTATCTTGAGCAATACGGCATTCTTCGAGCCAACAGATTAACTACCGAATTCTTTGTATGGTATGCGGCTTTCAATCATACTTAATAACGGAAAGGGTAATGCTCCCACAGGACTACATTCGCGTCACGCAGAATAACGATTGAAATTGCATTTTGTTGAAACAATGCATGGAGACAATTGGCAGTAATGCTGTCGGAGATGCAATTGTTCACAGTTTTTGAGCTCGTTAACTTGTCATTAATTCTGTGGATTGCCCTGTCAGAATTCCTAGAGATGAAAATCTCAGTAGACATTAATTCTGAACATTGCAATTGTGTCCCGTGCATGCAATTAATTATTATCCTTCCAAACAATGGGCGGGGCTAAATTTTGTAAAAGTGGTTCAGATAACGCCTGATCTAGCAAACTTTTAACAAACAATTTCTGAATTATGTCAGGCAGTACAAGATCTCTAGAGTGCAATTTAGCCAAACATATTTGCCTTTTGTTAATGTGTCATTTAATTTGCACATTAGGTAATCAATTTTCCACTGTATTTAACAAGAAATATGACCATCACATTAATTAGTTACTCAATGTTTCAGAAATAAGCAGACCTCATTTTAATTTGTTCTGTTTAGTTAACATCACAAAATACTATGTCTATGTATTTCGCTGAAAAAAGGCGCAGTATACATTAAATTATTTCTAAAAGTATATGGACAAATAATATATAAATAAAATAAAAATGTTGCACATATATGAGCTTGTCCCAAAATATCTTTTTGTTTGCATAAATATATTTCAATATATTTTTTAAACTGTTATAAATTGAAACTATAAAAACCTATTCTACAATAACTCGAATATGTATATATTTATCTATGTGGATATGTAAGCTATGAGCATGTATACGTTTTATTGTTGAATAATTAGTGTTGTTGTTGTTGTTGCTGTTGGTATGTTATAAAGTACGCTCAAATCAGAATAATGTCAAGCTATGTGTAGGTTATTGCGGAAATAGCAAACGACTTGTGGTAACGTGCTTGTTTTCAAACCACCTGGTGTCTTTGGCTTGTAGTTTACTCATACTCATACTCCTAACCCTTGGATTTAGAAATAATCAACACTGCAAGAAATTATTTTTGGAAAAACCTATAATAGGGTCAATCTACTGTTGCTGTTTTTTCCCTATTTACACAAATAGTTATAGAACCAACTATTTGAATAAATGCAGTTTTAATTTGAAACAATCTGACCACATTCCACAGTCAACATTCATCATTACATATTGCATACAGCCTAAAACCTAAATAACTAAGTAATCCCAGTTTTTCTAGCCCATTTCACATTTTATTACCCTATTAATGTAGTGAAACGCCACATTAAGAGACACAACACTCTGCCCTTGAAGGACGATTTATGGTGGCTAGCATGGCCTTTTGAGACAAATTGAATATTGAATTTCTGTTAATCTGCTTACTTCTTCTCCATTCTGATTTGTGTGTTGTTGTTTTTTATAAACATTTTCAGCTCACCAGATTGCTCGGGTGAGCTTTTGTGATCGGTCTTTGTCCGTCGTCTGTCCGTCCGTCAAAATTTGTTCGTAAACAATCTAGAGGCCACATTCTTGTCCGATCTTCATGAAACTTGGTCAGACGCCATCATGCCGGGTAAAAAAACTAGGTCACTAGGTAAAAAAAGAAAAACCTTGCAAAAACACTGCAGAAGTCACAATTCATGACCAATCTTCAAGTTATTTTGTTAAAATGTTTGTCTTAATGATATGTTGTTGTATGTTGTAGTTCAGTGGGTGTTGCAGTTTTCCTTATTTCGCTATAGAGAAACCTTGACGGCACATTTCTTGTCCGATCTTCATGAAACTTGGTCAGAAGATTTGTCCCAATGATACCTTGATCGAGTTTGAAACTGGGTCAGGCGGGGCCAAAACTAGGTCACAAGGTCAAAAAAGAGAAAAACATTGTTAACACTGGAGAAGTCACATTTCATGCCCAATCTTCATGTTACTTTGTCAAAATGTTTGTCTTAATGATATGTTGGTTGAGTTCAAAAGTGGTTCCAGTCCGTTGAAAAACATGGCTGCCAGTGGGTGGGGCAGTTTTTCTTATTTCACTATAAAGGAATCTTGTATCACTCTAGAAGTCACAATGATATTTGGTCAGAACATTCGTTTCCTAGATACGAGATTTGGGTTTAAAAATGGTTCCGGTCCGTTAAAAAACATGGCTTCCAGGGGGGCGCCTTTTCCTTATATTTAACAAGTAAATAAGCTTGTGAACACTCTTGAAGTCACATTTTTTGCCCAATCATCATGAAACTTGGTGAAAACAATGGTTTTATTTATATATCAGATGAGTTCGAAAATGGTCCAGATCAGTCTAAAAATATGGCCACCAGGGGGATAGGCAGTTTTCCTTATATGACTACAGTCAAAACTGACCTAGCGGCCACCAGAGAATAACGGTCACCTGCAGTCAACGGTCAGTCTGGATTTCCCCCCGACGAAAATCACTCTATATTACACTTGAGAATACGGTCAACTGTCCATAACGACCACTATTTTCCACTCCGAAATGCATGTTTGAACTGAACACAACGGTCACGCGTCAGTCGTTGCGAAAATGTAAAACACAGCACATCATTTGTTTGTCTATTTTTCGTTTAAAGCGTCTGATAGCCGTAATCGCCTTTGATATTATAAAAGCTGCGAGTAAACAAATAATAGGGTGTTGAGAATGTTTGTTTTCTGGGGATAATTATGAGGGGTATCTTCAAAAGATAATATGTCAAATTAATTAAAGTAATTGATTAAATTTAACAATATGAAATAAAATCAAACTATAAGATCTTATTTTTTATTATTCAATGTAAGTTAATTTGTTATTATGTTTAATTATCGGCAATGAGCCTTTGTTTCACACTGTATGCAAACGACCGGGTGGGGTAAAGACGTAGAATTACTACCAACTGACAACCATCTTAAAATTGTGATCTGAAAACAACGGTCACCTGTGGACAACGGTCACTTTGGTCATTTCCCTTTACTGACCGCTGTTCTCAGGTTTGACTGTATAGAGAAACTGTGTGACCACTGTAGAAGTCACATTTTTATGCCCTCGAATGAGTGCATATCGTGATCGCACTGTCTGTCTTTTCGTCAAAATTTTGCGTTTATGTTTCGAAAATGCTCATAACTTCTTTGTAGCTTCAGATGTAACCTTCATATTTGGTATGCATGTGTATATGGACAAGGCCTTTCCATACGCTCAAATTTTGACCCCTTTGACCCTGAACTTGAACTTAAGGTGCTCGTTTAGGTTTCGAAGTCTGCGTTTAAGTTTTGAAAAAGCGTTTTTCGAGGGCATAATTGTCTTCCGATGGAGAAAGCTCTTGTTTGCCTAATCATCGTTAAACTAAGTCAAGACATTGGTTTTATTGAAATCTCGGATAAGTTGGAAAATGGCTCGGATCAGTGAAAAAAAACACGTTTTAGCTCACCTGATTGCTCAGGTGAGGTTTTAGGATCTGTCTTTGTCCGTCATCCGTCCGTCCACATTTGGTTTGTAAACACTCTAGCATGCATTCACATTTCTCAAGCATTCTTTATCAAAGTTGCTGAGAAGCTATATGGCCACAAGATCTCAGTCAAGTTTGATAATGAGCAAAATCGAATAATAAATGCCAGAATTATTGCCCTTAGATTGTCAAAATTTTCATGCTTTTATACAAAATCCTTGTTAACACTCTAGAGGTCACAATGTTGATTCAGATGTTATGAATCTTGGTCATAAAATTTATTTCTGTAAGCAACGTTTGATGTTTGGTCATTAGGGGTCAAAATATAGGTCACATGGTCAAATCGTACAAAAACCTCGTAAACACTCCATACGCCAGAGTTTTGGTTCAATAATGCTGAAACTTGACCAGGATGTTTGTCTGGACAATATCTAGGTCAAGTTTGACGTTTGGTAATGTGCGAACAAAATCTAGGTCATATGGTCTAATCTTACAAAAAACTTGTAAACACACTAGAGGCGATAGTTTTGGTCCAATAATGATTATACTTGACCAGGAAGATTTTTATGATATCTCGGGAAAGTTTGACATTGGGTCATGTGGGGTCAAAATCTTGGTCACGAGGTCCCATTTACAAAAACCTTTTAAACACATGTAGGCCCATATTGGACTTGAATGGGATATCATGGGTCGCCCTTATTGGATCAATTACTAAACAAGTTGCACTCCCAAACGTACATAGCCAAACTTACTGGTATCATGGTGTGTTTTTTACGACACATTATACAGACAGACTAAAGCAAGAAGCGAGGTCGTCTCATTCCAGGCATGACCCTGTGAGGCCACATTTGCCACAGACCAGGCAGATGTAATTCTTACTAGAGCTCTTCACTAAAATGGCTATGCCAGCAACACTTTGTTACCTATGGTAAAAGGAAAAAAACACAACTGTGTGGTCCACTTGGGATGAAAAAGAGATCTTGCACAGCCACATTTCATTTAAGATAACACTATTTAAATATGTGCAAGGAAGGCTGTAAACATATTCTACATACATAACAAGTAAATCTTTCTATTAACAACATCAGACGACTGAAATATATACATTGTAGATATGAACAGAAATGCGTTCTAGTGCATCAATGCAGCAACCATGAGTTGAGGTGCTGTCGATTAATATTGATGAATATTCGAATCTCATAGACAACTCTTGTAAACTTTCATATATTCCTTTTAGACGATTTTTCTAAACAGTACGGGACAAAACGTACAACACCACAACGCGACAACTCGAATAACTGCGATCACAATGACATATTTAAAGGTTCAATTTAATCCCTTGAGAAGTGTGGATGTTTTTCTCTCAAAAATCGTAATAGTCCGACTG
Source organism: Dreissena polymorpha (assembly GCF_020536995.1). Classification (NCBI taxonomy): domain Eukaryota; kingdom Metazoa; phylum Mollusca; class Bivalvia; order Myida; family Dreissenidae; genus Dreissena; species Dreissena polymorpha. The sequence continues at coordinate 133,034,200 of NC_068356.1, read as the reverse complement.
ACTAACCTGAACAAATCCGATGAACAGTGCTTCTCTAATATACTTTAACATCCATTTGTCCATGTATATTCACAGGACCTTCTCTCATTGAAACTAACCTTTATAATAAGTTCAACATTGATACCTCTTGTAATTTGCAAGATACGATTCAAACAATTTTACTTATATATGAGCCTACTCTGTGAAAAGGAGATTTAATGCATGCGCGTAAAATGTCGTCCCAGATTAGCCTGTGCAGTCCGCACAGGCTAATTAGGGATAACACTCTCTAACTAAACTTGATTGTTGCTTAGAAGAGACTTTCTTGAAAAGAAAAATATCATAAAAGCGGAAAATGCCATCCCTGGTTAGACTGTGCATTAAACGCCCTTTTCACAGAGCACAACCAATAATTATATACTTATGACAGGCAATAACTCTTAAAATATGGATTACAGAGTTATGGTTCTTGTGGATTGCATATCTCCTCAATGAAATAGTCATACTCATTAATTGTCCAGTTGATTTCTCTTTTAGTTTTCAGAGATATACTCAGATAAAATTTAATTGCCAAAATGGGCTGTCAGTTGTAGTGGCAGCCATTGTGTGAATACGTTATAGTATGATTGGCAATTTAAAGAAGAATTGCTCGTGTGACTCATGGAGTTGCTAATGTCCCCATGAACTTTCCTGATCCTTACCCAAAGCATTCTTAAGTAATCATCCGGAAACTATTTTTCTGTTTCAAGTCACTGTGACCTTGACCTTTGATCTAGAGTACTGAGAATCAATAGGGGTTATACGTCAGACATTACCAATGTCCCTATGATTTTTCTTGATCCCAGGCTTAAGCTTTCTTGAGTTATCATCCGGAAAAATATACTGTTTTAAGTCACTGTGATCTTGACCTTCATAGTGACCTGAAAGTCAATAGGGGACATCTGCCAGTCATGATGAATATACCTATGTACCTTCCGGATCCCAGGCCTAATTAAGCGTGCTTGAATTATCATCCGGACAGACCGACCGACCAAGATGTGCAAAACAATATACCCCCTCTTTTTGGCGGCGGGCATTAAAATTAGCAAAAGGCAATAGCTCTACAAATATGGAAGCAACAGTACAGTTCCTGTGCACAGGTTTCCCCCTCTCAATGAGACCTACCTTCCTATTATGCTTCAAGTTGAAAGTTAAAGAATCTATAGTTAATGAGATACTAACATATATAAAATTAAACACAGGACATGTCGTTATAGAATATTTTTGTTGAAAACTGGACATAACTTCTGTAATTTTTAACATAGAATGACAACCAATCCAACGTTTACAACTCAATATAAACAATGCCTGCATTATTGAATGTTGTACATTGAAAAGTATGGGATAATGTCTCCTGACAAGTTTTGATCTGCAGATAAGAATATGTCCATGGCAATTCCAGTATTGACCCCTCCTCTTTACTATGTTTCAAGGGAGGAAAATACATCACAGAAAAGTTGAACCTTTTTCAGGTCTTCCACTGTACTACACAGACTCATGTGATGAAGGCGGAAGAAAAGCCGTCACTTGCGAGGAGGGTTACGTGATCAAAATAGTAGACGTACGCTGCATGCCCGCTAACTACACCTGTAGAGAGTTTGACCTCATTTCGAGACTTTGCAACGGAATCACATCCTGTGCGCAGGTTGATGTTCGACGTCATCTGTTTGCGTATTGCCAAAATTATCACAAACAGCGAGTCTACACTTCTTTTAAATGCGTTCAATGTAAGTTTTCAGGCATTTTTCTTTACGTTGAACCCTGTCCTTACCTATTCGTAGAGTAGTATATAATATGTTTTGTTTTATTATTTATCTTTTATCCCTTTACCACTTAGATATTTTTTCGCATTTGTAGTCTCTAAGAAAGATCAATTTATTTTTAGACCTGTTTAACTATATTCAAGTTTTAAAGGCTTTATTTCCAAGCCTTAAAAATGATGAGCAGCAAACAGCATAGAACCTGAACAGACCACGAGTTACTCGCAGGCAGTTCTGGTTTTACGCTGTTTAAACATGGCCATTTTGACTTTGCCTCTGAGTGGGAAAGGGTTATATGCATCCCATGTAAGTGCGCAGGCATTTTGTTTAACCCTGGACCTTGTCCTTACCTATTTATACAGTAGTAACTAATCATTTCGTATATTTTTTGCAAGAATTATATACACGAAGCAGTAGAAAAAATGGAATCAATATTTTGCATTTAAAAGCAGTGATACTTGACTTCTGTGGTTTTTAAGGTCTTTCGTAAGGAAACATTCTTATGTTACTGCGTTTATGGAATGAATATCAAATATTGGATTATAATGTACCCTCAATCTTTTTATCAATCTTTTTTTATGTTTACTTATCATTTTCATTGACTTAAATGAAAGTAAATGGAACATCTTCTGATTTAACACTCAAAAGATACTTTGATACTTTGCTTACTTTCTGAGAAAAAAAAGCATTATTCTGTTTATCACAATCATGATGTTTAGATAAATATTTGTATCATACAAAAACTTGAACATATATGTTCAGAGCAACACAAAATTTGCTTATTTCTTTCTTCGGATATATTCTGAGAAAGATAAATTCAATAGTAGAATGCAGCCATTGAATTATATGTTTCCTTAAAATAGCGAATATCAATTTCACCATTTCACCAAATAATTATTTCTGTCAAATAAGAAAGATAGCACCAAAACAGACGTGGCGTCATCTGTGCATTGTTTCCAAAAATAATTCCCAAATTGCATCAACTAGCCTAGAGAACAACAAAGGAGGGACGGACAGTGGCGAAATTTCTTTGTAAGAGATAGCGTATTAGTATAGTATCAGGCGAATAACACTACTATTCACTTTCAATCAGACCAAACTATTGACAATCCCCGGCAGTTATTTGATATATCATAAAAATTCATTTGATGAAAATAATTATACCAAGCCACATTCCCCTGGGCATCATGTTGGCGAAATTCAGTCTAAACAATCAAATAAGTAAAGATGGCATCTTGATTAAAGGTGGTAGAATATGTCTCGATAAGTCTCCTGGTAGCTAGAAGAGTGTCAACGTCTATTGAAAAGACGCCTTCACTGAATTGCAAGTTTCTTTTTTTTATCACTTTTCCTAGAGAGGTAAAACCAACATTATCATACAGAGGCAGATTGCAATGGTTTACTCTTGCTCCTAGCTTACATTTAAGCGTATGAATTCCCTGTGCCGTAACCCTTCAACATTCCCTTAAAAAATCAAAGTAAAAACCATTCTTACTGGATATAAGTTTTAAAGGCTGTATTTCCAACCCTTAGGTACTGATGAGCAGCAAACAGCATAACACCTGAACAGACTGAAAGTTACTCACAGGCTGCTCTTGTTTTATCCAGGTCGCACAAAGCCATGTTCACGTTGCTTATGAGTGGAAAAGGGTTAAGTTTAAAAGTTAAATAGAAAAAGTGTATTTCCTACAATTAGTGATACCCTAGTATGATCAGAATTGCTTATACAAGACCACCAATGTAAGGCTCTACTGGAGGAGGGGGGGGGGCATTTTTCCTATGACTGGCATAAACTAAGTTATATTGTTCTAAACATACTGCCAAATTAGGTGTAAATATTTCCCAAAGGAGAAAACTATACAAGAACTTCTTCTTTGATTTCAATCCTTTTCTAATATCTATTGTATTGTGTTATTTAATATATAATGCACATGCCAAAATAGATAAATATGTTTTCACTAAAGAAGGGGCACACGTGCTTCCAGCTGATCCCAAAGCGCACTAAGACTTGGGACAGCATTGGGGACACTAGGATATTACGAGTTCGCAGTAGACATCAAGAGTTGTCACCATGGGGTAGTAGAAATGGTGTCTGCCTAGTGACAGGGAGGTCATTGGTTGTCACGGTGGGTTAGTGAAAATGGTGTCTGCCTAGTGACAGGGAGGCTAAGGTTTGTCACAATTGGGTAGTATAAATGGTGTCTGTCTAATGACATGGAGTTCAAGGGTTGTCACCGTGGGGTAGTGGAAATGGTGTCTGCCTAATGGCAGGGTTGTCAAGGGTTGTCACTGCGGGGTAGTGGAAATGGTGTCTGCCTAGAGACAGGGAGGTCAGGAGTTGTCACTGCGGGATAGTAGAAATGGTGTCTTCCTAATGACAGGAAGGTCAGGGGTTGTCAATGTGGGGTAGCAGCAATGGTGTCTGCGTACTGACAGGGAGTTCAAGGGTTTTAACTGTGGGATAGTAGAAATGGTGTCTGCCTATTGACATTGAGGTTAAGGGTTGTCACCGTGGGGTAGTAGAAATGGTGTCTGCCTAGTGACAGGGAGGTCAATGGTTGTCACCGTGGAGTAGTAGAAATAGTGTCTGCCTAGTAACAGGGAGGTCAAGGGTTGTCAGCATCGGGTAAAAGAAATGGTGTCTGCCTAGTGACAAGGAGGTTACGGGTTGGTTGTCACAGTGGGGTAGTGGAAATGGTGTCTGCCTAGTGACAGGGAGGTCAAGGGTTGTCACTGTGGGGTAGTAGAAATCGTGTCTGCCTAGTGACATGCAAGGGTTGTCACCGTGGGGTAGTAGAAATAGTGTATGCCTATTGACATGGAGGTCAGGGGTAGTCACTGTGGGCTAGTAGAAATGGTGTCTGTCTACTGACAGGGAGGTCAATGGTTGTCACCGTGGAGTAATAGAAATAGTGTGTGCCTAGTGACAGGGAGGTCAAGGGTTGTCACCATTGGGTAGTAGAAATAGTGTCTGCGTAGTGACAGAGAGTTCAAGGGTTGTCACCATGGGGTAGAAAAAATGGTGTCTGCCTAATGACAGGGAGTTCAAGAGTTGTCACCATGTGGTAGTAGAAATGGTGTATGCCCTATGACATGGAGATTAAGGGTTGTCACCGTGGGGTAGTAGAAATTGTGTCTGCCTAGTGACAGGGAGGTCAAGGGTTTTCACCGTGGGGTAGTAGAAATAGTTTCTGCCTAGTGACAGGGAGGTTAAGTGTTGTTATCACGGGGTAGAATAAATCGTGTCAGCCTAGTGACAGGGAGTTCCAGGGTTGTCATCATGGGGTAGTAGAAATGGTGTCTGCAAAGTGACAGGGAGGTCAAAGTTTTTCAACGTGGGGTAGTAGAAATGGTGTCTGCCTAGTGACAGGGGGGTCAAGGGTTTTCAACGTGGGGTAGTTTAAATGGTGTCTGCCTAGTGACAGGGAGGTCACGGGTTGTCACCATAGGGAAGAAGAAATGTGTCTGCCTAGTGACAGGGAGCTCAAGGGTTTTCACCGTGGTGTAGTGGAAATGGTGTCTGCCTAGCGTCAGGGATGTCAATGGTTGTCACCGTAAGGTAGTAGAAATGGTTTCTGCCTAGTGACAGGGAGGTCAATGGTTTTCACCGTGGGGTAGAAGAAATAGTGTCTGCCTATTGACAGGGAGTTGAAGGGTTGCCACCATGGGGTAGAAGAAATGGAGTCTGCCTTGTGACAGAGAGGTTAAGTGTTGTCACCGTGGGCAGCAGAAATGATATCTGCCTAATGACAGGGTGGTTAAGGGTTGTCACAATTGGGTAGTAGAAATGGTGTTTGCCTAGTGACAGAGATTCAAGGGTTGTCACTATGGTGTAGTAGAAATGGTATCTGCCTAATGATAGGGAGGTTACGAGTTGTCACAGTTGGGTAGTGGAAAAGGTGTCTGCCTAGTGATGGAGAGGTCAAGTGTTGCCACAGTGGGGTTATTAAAAAAGTGTCTGGCTTAGTACAGGGAGGTAAAGGGTTGTCACCGTGGGGTAGTAGAAATTGTGTCTGCCTACAACTGTAGTGACAAAGAGGTCAAGGGTTGTTACCATGGGGTAGTAGTAAAAGAGTCAACCTAATGACAGGGAGGTCAAGGGTTGTCACCGTGGGGTAGTAGAAATCTTGTCTGCCTAGTGACAAAGAGGTCAAGGGTTGTCACCATGCTGTAGTGGATGAAGAGTCTGCCTAATGACAGGGAGGTCAAGGGTTGTCAACGTGGAGTAGTAGAAATCGTGTCTTCCTAGTTACAGGGAGGTCAAGCGTTGTCAAAGTGGGGTAGTGAAAATGGTGTTTACCTAATGAAAGGGAGGTCAAGGGTTGTCACCCTGGAGTAGTGGAAATGGTGTCTGACTAATGACAGGGAGGTCAAGTTCAATGGTGAGAGCATTCTTTAGATCTTCCCCGAGAGACACTTAGTACTGGCGTCAACCCAGAAAACGGACTTGAGAGTGTTTCAATAAGCCTTAGGCTTTTGATGCAATTAACTTAATAATATAATTTAATTGAACTAAACTAAAATAATCATAATAACGCATTCATATCATCACTTAAGGAACCCTAAACAACTGCCCTTTTCATCATGCTTCAAGTCTTCACTTTAAAGTTCTACTGAAAGACTGCCAAAAGTTTTGCAAAATATTTTTAATTAACAAAACTGTATACATTATTTTCAAGTAAAATTACACTCCATACAAGGAAAAAGGTTCAAGATTTCGGTTTGCATATAGATAATTACTAATCATAAGCGGTAAATAATAAACCATTAAAATCAAAATACATTTGGCAAATAAAAAAACAAATAAACTATATGAAACGGAGGCAAGTTAGCCACACCACTTTCCAAAGAAGCATTAACGTGTTTGTTTTGAGGTTGGTCAGGGTGGCAGTCTTTTTCAATGAATGAATGAATGAATGAATGAATGAATGAAGGAAGGAATGGATGAATGATTTATTGTCTTTTTGATGTTAAGATGTAATTTCAGTTTAATGCGACCCCCACCCACCCCCAAAAACCAGACCCCCCTATCACTGTTCCCTCTTATAAGACATCGAATATAATGGTTGGTAGTGGAACTGTGATTGGAGAGAGAATACTGTGTTTTGGTAGTAGAATTGTGATTTGAGAGAGAAAACTGTGGTTTGGTAGTCGAATTAAGATTGGAGAGAGAATACTGTGTTTTGAGAGAAGAGCTCTGATTGGACAGATAATAGAACGATTGATAGTTTACCTGCGATTGGACAGAGAATACCAATGTTTTATAGTGGAATGTAATTGGACATATAGTGTAGTGTTTTGATAGTGGAGGTGATATTAAACAGATAATATAGTAATTTGTTAGTGAAGGTTTTATTTAAATAACAATGGGCTTGCAATGTGACTGCATTTATAAATGATAGCATATTTTTCCTTTCAAGCAACTGCATTAATACATGATTGCATATTTTTTTCTTCCCAGCAACCTTCATGCCATCATGTCGAACAAACCTCTGCGGGGATGACACGCCCAACCTAAGGCGTCGTAGAGGCTCAGTAAGTAGCGCTAGTCAAACTAAAAACACATTTAAAGACGAGAAAACGATAATATAATATAAATTCACAACACGTCAATGAAATACTTAAGTTCTCTTTAATTCTGTCTTTTTAACTTCATATCATCAAGAAAAAAATCAATACCAATAATGCAACTTCAAAGTTTATCAAATCTAGAAATTATCCCACGATGATTTGATATTAAAATCTATCTGAACTGTCCGTATTCAAAATTAACATGCGTTTAAGTATTGAAAATACTAAACAGACATATGACGCTTCAATAATTGAATTAATTCTTAATACGCGCTATTCCTTTAACAAAATATGTCTTAAGGCCAGATTCAGTTGCTGATATTGACAATGTATGCATGTGGTATTATTTACTTGTACATGTAAACAAACTTTATTATGGGATGGGGAACACTGATTAACAATAAAACCTGGCGGCAAGAACATTTCATCTGTCAATTTATTAGTCACTGGCCACTTTTTATACATGTCAATGTTATTTCCGTATTTTATCACAATATGGCTATTACCTTTTTTTTTAAATTGAGATATTACCTTAATTAAGATTGTGCTATTACGTTATAGGTATTCCACCTTGTCAACATATTCTGCTATAATGGCACCCAACAGTGCCCTAGCAATGTGTATGACCGTGTGTACAGACTGTGCCAATCACAGCGGGACTGTAACCTCAATGAGCTGCAAGCAAACCTGCCACAATTTACCTGCAAGATGTACATCAATGTGTATATGGACCATATATGTATAGAAGGTAGATTATATTAATTTTATATAGACCATTTATGTATATGCGTCAAAAGTAGATGTTAGGTTCGTTTATAGACAATATATAAGGAAATTGTAGGTGATACCAATTAATATATTGATATTAATATGTATGTAGACCATATGTAGACCATAACATGTAGATGGTAAGTTATATTAATGAGTATGTGGACAATATATGTGTAGACAATAGGTTACATCAATATGTACATGATCCAAAATTTGTAGACAGTTGGTTACATCAATGTGTATGTAGACCATATATGTGTAGAAGGTTACATCAATATGTATTCAGACCATATATGTGAAGAAAGTAGGTTACATCAATGTGTATGTAGATCATATACGTGTAGACGGTAGGTTACATCAATCTGTATGTAGACCATATATGCGTAAATGGTAAGTTACATCAATGTGTTTATTGACCATATATCTGCAGACAGTATGTAACATGTATGTAGAACATATATGTGTAGACAATAGGTTACATCAATTTGTATTTGGACCATATATGTGTGTATAGTTGGTTATAGTAGGTTACATCAATGCGTATATGTACCATATATGTGTAGACAGTAGGTTACATCAGTCTGTAGTTGGACCATATATGTGTAGATAGTAGGTTAATTCAATGCGTATATGGACCATATATGTGTAGACAGTAGGTTACATAAATTCGTATTTGGACCATAAATGTGTAGACAGTAGGTTACATCAATTTGTATTTGGACCAACTATGTGTAGACAGTAGGTAACATCAATGTGTACGTGGACCATATTTCAGTGTTTTGAATACATATTTGAGTAGCCAGTTATATTTTCAAATTAGACAGCGACAAAAACAAGCTTTTTGTGATGTTTTGAATTGTTTTTTTGGGGAAAAGTAAGGAAAAGTAGCTGGCGCCAAGATTGTTAGAAACCAATCAAATCACCGCCTGTCGATGCTCTTGGAGGGCACTGCCATATATGGGTAGGCAGTAGGTTACATCAATATCTACATGGGCCATATATATATGTAGACAGTAGGTTACATCAATATGTACTTGGACCTTATATGTGTAGGCAGTAGGTCACATCAATGAGTAAATAAACCATATATGTGTAGACAGTAGGTTATATAAATGTGTATATGGACCATATATGTGTAGACAGTATGTTACGTCAATGTGTATATAGACCATATATGTGTAGACATTAGGTTACATCAATATCTACATGGACCATAATATGATTAGACAGTAGGTTACATCAATATGTACATGGATCATATATGTGTAGACAGTAGGTTACATCAATATGTGCATGGATCATATATGTGTAGACAGTATATTACATCAATATGTACATGGATCATACATGATAAGATGGTAGCACCCACTATAAACAAGCACAGATAAGTATACAACACATATTCTTCAATATTATTATAAAAACATGGTAGCATGTGAATTGGGAATAATGATTAAATATCAAACTTTGAATGGAAATTATTTTGATGATTATCTCAAACAAAACTGTTCATTTCATGTTCTGGATGCATTGTTGTAATATTTTGTCAGTACTTTTGGTATAATAAGCATTTTTCTATGACTTTTTTATTTACAGTGATTGTATTTTTTATCAATTTGACTGCATTCAACATTCAACTGTGTTCATGTATGAATGGAAAGCTTCATTAGCTTATTTAAAAAAAATCAATTTGAACATTCAGTTTTGTAGTTAAACTTATTTATGTATTGCATGTTTATATTAATAAAAGTGTATATTTTATTCACAATGTGTCAAAAGAAGTAAATACAACATGGATAACTCCGTATACTGTATTGTAAAATAACACAATTTATCCAAAGATCGATGTCTTATTTCAACTTCACATAATAGTATGTTTAAATGACATTTTGCATTTTGTTTGACAGATACAGTAGTGTCCTAAAAGTGTACTAAATCATTCATCGACCAAGTGCCTCGATTTTGAGTGCTCACCAACCCCGGTTTCCCTGGCAACCATGATTGGCTCCCGAGCACCACCTGTTACTGGGCGATATACCCGGACACGGACCGAGGGGAGGAGGTGGTGCGCATTCCGTGGAGGGAACTCACGTTTGTGATACTCAGTACCTGCAGTTATGTCCTGGAGGGAATGCCCATTTGTGATACTCAGTACCTGCAAGTATGTCCTTTATTTAAATCTGCTTATTTTAGCTTGATTGCATTGAAAGCCGAAGGCTTATTTAAGCACTCTTGAGTTACATAAATGTATTATCACTGAAGCAGCAAAACCTGTTCCATAATGACAAGCCCACTTTTGCAATATGTATGACCAACACATGACTTCTACAAAATTGCTACACAGCTGAGTATACAAATCACAAAGAAATCTGCGTCAGAACCAATAAGTTCCACTTATGCTGATTCTGGTCATAAGGAGGTGAAATCTACAAATCTCACAAAATTACTCTCTGATTTAACTTGCCATTGCTCAGGTCATTATCTCCCATAACTATTCCTAGTATCTCACCATGCTTATTTCACAAAGAACACTGGATTATGCAGATGAGAGCCTGTCACTGACAATTATTTAAGCATCACTCAATATTCATTGCCTAAATCATGTCTAATTACCTATCCAAACTGGAATAGTATTGCGTATGATCTTGTTTATGCTAATTCAGTACATGCTATATTGCTTATGCTAATTTCAAGTAACCAATGTAGATTCTTTTATTCTAAAATGCAGGGAAAATGCTGTAATAAACACTTTTTTTGACAAATACAATGCTGTGTCATTTAATTGTGACCTTGAACTTTGATGAACAAGACAGGCATGTATATTCAACTTTTTCTGATTATTGGTTTTGAGGAACAAAATTATTCTCCAATCCTTAGGAATTTTCATACAGTTTTTCATACATTTTATAAGCTTTATTTCAAATACTGTACAGAAATGACAATCAGTACAAATATATGAAATAAATGTACATATATTTTTAATCACATGTTAAAGTTTTGCACACAAGTGTGGTAACAAATAAGAAAAATACAACTACAGATGTTTGCAAAACATGTTTGATCTGCATAACCCCAGACTTGCAGAAAAGTCATCCCTGCGACCTTGACCCCAGATCTATTGATTTGAAAATCATAAGGGGTTATTAATTGTCAAGACTCGTCTTCATACCACTTGCTTCCTTAGAATTTTCTGTATATTGTGCATAAACCAATATTATGATACAAGCCCATTTGAACTTGACCTTTGACCTGATGACAATTAAATCACGTGATTTACCTTTCACCCAAGTAAATTAAACTTTGCTTAAGTATGCTGCATCATCCTTAGTCTAAGCGGTTTCTCTTACAAGCCTTCATAACCTTGACTTTTGACCTTTTACCTCAAATTGTGCCATAACAAATTGTAATCCATATGACTTGTGTAGTTATAATATTTTTGATAAAACATCCAATTTAAGATTGGACATATTTTCTTCACTTGTAGCAGGTGGTTTAAACAAATCCGTAAGTAAACTGCTGATGGGGGCATAATTAGTACTACATACAATGAAGTGCACAACTTCAAAGATTAATACTAGACAAAAAAGACAATCAATACAATAAATTTTACGAATCAGTAGCAATCACATTACACATACAAACATACAAATGGGGGTAGGTATGTAGATTCATACAACTGTACATAAGTACTGACAGACAGATGTAAAAAAAATCATAATAGTTAACAGAATCTCACATCATCTCTTTCCTTATTCTAAAATTTTGTAACTGTGGTAAACGCTTGTTCATCCGAACTAAGAGGTCAAGCCTTTTCCATATGATGGAACATTCATGGACAGTGAAACATGGCTCGCCAATAGAAGAAACAACTTTATTTCTCAGAATTGGAGCCAAACAAACTGGATTCATTTAACTTCATTACTTGCTTGCATTTTCTCATGGAACAAATTGGTTATTTTTGGCATTTATTGAGCTGCTAATACAGCTGACAAATAGACAAAGAATGAACAAGAAACCAACTGATGCCCTAAATAAACTAGAAGAGGTCTCATAATTTCACAGAAATAAATACAGTTGTTTCACCTCTCAGCTAACATTCATACATATTGTAAAAATGTTGTAAAAGCATACACTCTGTGTTCAGCAGTTTTAAAATCTACAGATTCTATCCACATTTGCTTTTTTAAATGTTTAAGGATGACTTTTTAATTTTTGGGTTCAGATGTTAAAAGACAAGAAAAATTAAAGATTTACGCTAGTTTTAATCCTTTTTCAAGTGCCTTTTTAATGTATTCACATGTAGTTCTTGTACTTAAATATTAAATGATTTGGACTTAAAAAAGACAAACTAGGAATATAACTCATTAGCCTGTCCCAGTATGTTTTTTAAACTGAATGTCTTCAGTTATTGATGACTTGTAATTTACTCCAACCAGTAGCATATCTTGGCCTTTATGTGCTGTAAGTCTGGTCATTATATATATAGTGTAGCTAGCCAGGCCTTTCCGAGCAAAAAGTCCATGAATTTTGGAAACACCTTTTTAATATAACTCTTTGTAATAATTCAAATTTTAAGAACAAAATCATATAAATTATAATTGTACAATTTGTAAGTTAAAATTGAAAGAAAATCGAGATATAAAAATGATGAGACACATATTTGAAAAAGATATCGTTCAAAATGGGATTTTTAAAAAACAATTTGACTTTGGGATTGGGTCTATTTAACTGACCCATTGATACGCCAGGAAATGGCTTGTTCGATGTGCCAATAGTATGAGTAGGGCCCTATTTTATCTAAAAATAAACACAATCTTTCAACTGTCAAGTAACTAGAACTTTAAAGGATATGAAACCAAAAAAAAAAATACAAAAAATACACAATCCTTCACTTGTCAGGTAAATACATGTTTGGAGGAAAACAACCCTATATTTATTTACAAAAAAACACAAAAAAGTTCACTCGTCAAGAAACTAGAAATTAGGGAAACAGGAAAACAAAACAATCATTAGCAACCATCAGTATTCCGTTGCCATGCCGCACCTAAGACTTTAAGAATTGGGATTCCGCCAATCAGTGTTTGTTGATGATAAAATATGCAGCATGCATCATCCTGGATTAGCCCCCGTCCCTGTAAGGAACGACTTAATGAACAACGAGATTCAATTAATGCTCCACATGTCATGGTAAGACAGAACAGTTTTTTCGGAAATAAAACGGTTTGTCAGTACGTATTTAGTGAGATGTTTAGAATTCAGCGCAAATCAGAAGATGCAATAGAATAAAGAAAGAGGCTTCATCATGGTAGATATTTTAGCACAGCTGATTTACAAAGTGTACAGATTTTTGGTTAATGTAACCAGTGTTGTTGTTTTTGTTGTCAATTTGTGTCCAATTCCCAATGAAAAAAGTAGATATTTTTACAAAATTCGCTGCCTAAAATTCTAGATTTCAAACTTAAGGTTTCCAACTCCACAAACGATGTGTTAATAAAATGCAATATTCAGTTTATATCCTTATGTAGCTCTCTGTATTGAACCTCAGTAAATATAATATTGAAAACACTTATTCTTAACTTTAAAGTATTGACTTGTTAGCAAAAATAAAATACACCATTTTCCAGTTTAAGTCAAATCAACACAATATTTCCGATTTAAAGGGTCTTGTCCCTTTCCCAAATGGTGGAACAAACTTACTCTTAACCTAAAACACAATCAGCTAAAATATGAATAAAATATGAGTTTTTGTATGACAACATATATATTATCCTCAAACATTTATTGTGAAAAACTCATTATATTTTGGTGTGAAACTTTCATTAATAGGCAAAACAAGACGTAATGTAAATTTGTTGTACAAACTTTAATAAAGAGGGCTTTGTTTATCTCCTAGTTCTGTGTTGATTATACGCCAATATCAGAATATTATATTTGTTGTTGGCATCTTATGCTAAAGGTTGGTTTTCTGGCTTGTATTTCACATGGAAGGCTTATTGAATTTCAAGTTTTGTTATCTCCATATATGTAATTTAAAAACATGTCTCAGTTAAATTTTACTGTCAGTTATCTTTCATTCATATTTGTAATAATAAAAGCAGATGAGTTTCATTTCACATTAAACAAGAGCTCTGCGGTTGGAAACTGATGCCCCCCCCCCCACCTATACAGGGCCTTAACACAGGATTTTGGCAATTAGCAAAACAAACACTAAATGTCACAGTGACCTTAACCTTCGAACTAGTGACACTATTTCAATAAGGGTCATCTACTGTCCAAGACCAATGCATATGTGAAGTATCAAGCAAATTGGTCAAATTGTAAACGAGTTATTGATCGGAAAAACTGTTCACACTTATTGTGACAGTGACCTTTGACCTTTGACCAAGTGAACCATATTCAATAAGGGTCATCGTCTGCCCAAGGCCAATGTACATGGGAAGTATCAAGGCAATTGGTGAATCAGTTGACGAGTTCTTGATTGGAAACGACTTCACACTTAGTGTAACAGTTACCTTCACCTATGCCCTAGTGCCCCGATTTCCATAGGGGCCATCTGCTGCCCAACAACAATGTAAATGGGAAGTATCAAGTTAATTGGTCCGTCTGTTCACAAGCTATTGATCATAAAACAATTTTCACTCCTAGTGTGACAGTGACCTTGACCTTTGACCTGGTGACCCCAATTTTAATAGGGGACATCTACTTGCAAAGCCCAATGCACTTGGATAGTATCAAGCCAATTGGTCAACCTGTTCAAAAATTATTGATCGGAAATTCGATTGGGACATAAAAAAAAGCTTGCATTCAATTACAGTTTTTCCAATGATCATTTTAAGTGTTTAATTTTTAACAAAATACTTTTGTAATAAATTATTTAATAAACCATTTCAGTGTACATGTTAATGGTTAAGGTTATGAATATGGGTATTTATATCTTCAGCGGACTTGCATATTTACCTATCCTCCCTTTATCACTGGTAATATTCATTCCGTGACACTCTGCCAAATATGGAGGTAAACAATATTGACTTTTGGCCCACCATGTCTCCATTAATAAATCTAAGTAAAAAGGCCCTAGTGTTGGATTTTTTTTCATCATTGGTCTGAAGGATTCGAGCGAGGGACTATCCTATCCCAACCCAAGCCTTCAAAACCAGACCCATTGATTCAGACAGAAGACCAACTTAACATAAAAGCTGTCCTAAGGTTTGAAATTTTCATTTTTAAATTTGTCCTTAAACATATGAAACATAAGGCCCAGTTTTTGAAACAGATATGATAATAATAATTAATTTCAAACAACAAAATAATAAAACGTTCATTTTTTACTTTGACACTACATATAAGTTTATTTAATGTGTTCTCATAGCAGCTTAAAAGCAGGTTCATTTAATCCGTATTGGAAGAATTTTCCACACAAACAAGATAATTTGGAATGATCGCAATGTCTCCAGTGCTGTTGGATGATACATCTCACAAGTAAGAAGTGGCACTAAAAATTGTTCAAAATTTATAAAAAATTGTTCAAAACAGAAAATGTATAAAAGCATATCGATACAATGTGTTGCAATCCAATACACACTATTGCTTCACTGGGGCATGGTGAAAATGAAGTACGGTATTGATTAATATGTGTCTACAAACAATTAAGGAAATTATTATATATTAAGTTTCACTTGAACTGTTACCAGGAAACACTTGTTGACAACAACCATTATAGTTTAGCAGTACCAATGGTAAGGCAACACAGATCTCCAAATTCTATAAGAAAACCTAAAATAAAACATGTCAGACACTTAATGTACATTTCAATATACATGTATTACATGATAAATTTGTAGATTAAGATTTTTCTGAAAGAAAACTGACCTTTGTTTTTATAGTTTCACAAACAAAAATGAGAGTTTTATAAGCACTGCATAGTTAACCAAATGTTGAGTGCAAAGTTGACAAAAACATTAAATACCAATTTTAAATATAATATTACAGATTTTGGGGGCACGTCTTAAATGGCAGAAACGAAACACGCAGAAGAACTTATTAGAAATGTTAAGAACACAGTTTACGTGCAATCAAAATTTTACCCATGTTGACTAGATTCTGGTCTTTAGCTATTTTTCTGTCTCTATTTTCATTTATAAACATATTTATGAACACAAATATTGGGAACTTAAGGTCAAACAAATTAACCAAATAGAAATACTCCTTACTGAAGCACCCATAGAAATGGCTACAGTATTTTCAAGACATGCATGGTGTACGCCAAAGGGATGTATGAACTAACAAGCAAATTCGTTGAATGGATATCCCCCGCTAATATGCTTCTGGACACAAAATGTTATATTTGACACTCAAAAAAGCATTTTTTCAAGATACAAAAGGCCATAACTCCGTTATTAACAGATGTTGTACAATGTCATTTGACGTGCATTATCCTCTTATCCATATATATACGCATACCAAGTTCCAATGATATTCGCCAAAGCATTTCCAAGATATGGCTCCGGACATACAAAAAAGCTTTTTTTCAAGATACAAAGGGCCATAACTCCGTTATTAACAGATGGTATACAATGCCATTTGGCGTGCATCATCCTCTTATCCATATATATACTCACACCAAGTTTCATTGAAATCCACCAAAGCACTTCCAAGATATGGCTCCGGACGGACGGAAAACAGACGGAGGGACGGACAACGCCAAAACAATATCTCTCCGCCTATGGCGAGGGATAACAAAGATCAATGTCCCATAGGCTTTGACTTCAGAATTATTCAAGCGTGCAAATATCAAACGCATGCATGAAGAGATAATGCATGATTCGAACTGCCTTCTGTCCTATAACTATACTGTGAGTAATATTTTGGGAAAAATTGATGAACATGCTATTTCAATATTCAACAAGGGACGAAATTGTCACAGAACCAGGTTTTCAAAAAAATAAAAATAAAAAGGGAGGTAACAACCAAAGTATTCATCCAAGTATGCTAATTATTCGCCTTTGCTTAGGACCAATTTATCAGGATTAGCAAAAGTAACCCTGACCTTGACCAACATAACCTTTGACCCCATTAATGTGTAGATGTTAATGTGAGGTATAAACATACTAAATATTGAAGGAATTGATCCAAAAATAAGGGCTCTATGAAGAAAAGTATAAAAATGTATTATTAGCCAGAGTGACCTTGACCTTGACCGGAAAAAAATCCCGTTCATTATGCACCAGGGTATTTGATGATAAACACTTTGTAACAATCATTTTGTGAAAGTTTAATTGATATCTGTTGAAAAAAGGATGAGTTGTGCTCGGAAGAATTGTTTGCCTGCCCGCCCGCCAACATTCACCAATCTTATAACCAGTTTTTCCCTTCGGAAAACCAGGTTAACAATATATTTCTCTCAATTCTTGAAAAACAATTGACAATTCATGATTTATATCAGTAAATTGATGTTTGCCAATGCCAATTTGAAACACTGGGGACCACTTAAGTGTACCGCTGTAAGCAGATCCTGCATTCAACAACACATATTTTTGGCTGCTTGTATCATTTGTATGGTTGCACTTTCCTTAAATGTTTGATTATTTACAAAAGAACATGATCCATATACGTCATTATATCAAATAAATGTGTTATGTTAACAAATTAAAATCCAGAAGTTCTGAAACATTCCGTCATTGATGTGTAAGGACGAGATATTGAGTGTAAAACTCATGCATCTGTCTGATATTTTTTCTATTAGCTACAGTTGTACAATCATCACTTGATTTAATATTTCGGCTCTTGAGTATGAAAAATGTATAATACAAGAACTTAGTGATGTTTTTGCAAAGTATTTTTGTCTGACCTTACATTGACATCAATGGTTATCAAAATAGAAAATTACCCACATAAAACAGTTTCAGACTTCATAATGCCTTTCACATATCAATTATAGAATTACCACAAGAGTAAAAAGCAGACCAATGTTTGCTTTGCTTTAAGTTAGTTTGTATTGAATTTGTTTTGAATATTTTGATTACAAATTTTAAATAGTATGAGTAAATGCTAACTAGTAGTATAAGCATATACATTTTCCTTAGACAATCAATTTTAGCACATAAATTTAAGTTACTGTGATAACTCTAAGTTTTCGGACAGTTAAAAATAATAATAAAAATTCGTGTCTGAAAATTTAGATACGAAAAAAAATAAAAAAATACAAGTGTCCAAAAATTTAGAGACAAAAATTAAAGTGTCCGAAAATTTTCTTGTGATAAATTATTCTATTTTCTGCTTGACAAATACATGAATAGAACTTAACAGCTTTGTTACATCTTGTCTTAAATGATATAGAACAAAAAGTAAAAAAAGTAAACATACTGCTTCCTTAATAAGTCGACACCGTGTTGGGTGAATCCATTACTTTCTACCGGTATACATGGTTATTTACCCGATTACGCGGATGTAATGCGGATGTAATACTCCATTACATCAAGCATGCATATGTCACGTTTTATGACCTTAATCCGGTTGTAAAATCCATTAACCAAGTGCCGCAAGATAAGCGAAAACAGGGCCGAAGTCTGTAGAATAACGCGATAAAATATACTGTCCGAAAACTAAGAGACATTGATTATGGACGAAAACCCGTATGTCCGAAAATTAAGCGTCAGGAAAAATAATTATTTTGGCTAAAATAGAGGGGGTCCGGAAACTTAGTGTCCGAAAATTTAGAGTAATAACGGCATTTATTTTCCTAATAAAGGGTTTATCTAATAAGTTCAAGCCTATGTAGTTCATGTATGTATGTAACATAATAAATCAGCGCAAGAACATAGAC
Organism: Dreissena polymorpha; assembly: GCF_020536995.1. Lineage (NCBI taxonomy): Eukaryota > Metazoa > Mollusca > Bivalvia > Myida > Dreissenidae > Dreissena > Dreissena polymorpha. The sequence goes on along the minus strand of NC_068356.1, from coordinate 133,015,258 downwards.
ATTTTCATTTCTCTCCAACATTTTGTCTTAAGGGACCATTAAATAGTTACCCAAACTACGGAATAACCCTGCAACCACAGAAATACGAATAGACAATAGTCATGGCATACAAATATCCTATTGACCAAATATATGAGCAATAAATCCTGTAATCACTCTTTCGGAAATTTTCCAGACTCAAACGTTCTACTTACTGGCTTGTAAATGGACAACTTTTCATTTGATATTTGTACACTCAAATTTCACCTCCACAATTTATCAATAACACTAAGTGACAACGCTGCCTAGATTTTAGAGATCAGTTAAAGAAATAAGCATGGTCATACAGTTACAAGAAATTGCCTATGCCAATCTGAATCACTGCTAACCACTGTTCCCACTGAAAGCTGTCACATATGGGCATTCTAGACTGATTCTCAAAGTTTTCCTACATTCATGTACACATATTTTTGCTGCAAGTAACATTTATAGGTTTCACTTCTCTTGCATGTTTGTTTATTGACAATTAAGTAGAACATGATTGTACCATTATATCAAATTCAATTTGTTATGTTAACCAATTAAAAACAAGAATCTCTAAAACATGCCGTCATAGATGTGATATTACCAGAATTGAGCATAAAACTGTGTGACATCTGACTCATGTTGTTTTCTATCAGCTATAACAACAGTTTCACAATCAACACTTTATTTATTATGTTGCTGTTTGAAGAGGCATATTGAGTATCCACAATTTGTAATAACAGGGCTTAGCGTTCTTTTCGTGCCAGGTGGTTTTGTTGGATCTTACATAATGATATCAGTTGTAGCAAACTATATTATTTAAACAAAAACCAGTGTCAGACTGCATAATGCCTTTCGCAGATCAATTGTAACATTACCACATTGGGAAAAGCAGACCAATAACTGCTTTGCATTTTTGTATTTTGCATTACTTTGTTTTCAATAGTTTGGTTACACAGTCTGTATGTAGTTCATGTCTGTATGTAACATAATAAATCAACTCTATAACATACACATTTTTATTTTTCTCCAACATTTTGTCTTAAGGGAACCATTAAATAATTACCCAAACTACGGAATATTCATGCAATCGCAATGATACAAATAGACAATAGTTATTGTATACAAATAGCATATTGACCAAATATACGAGCAATAAATCCTGTTATCACTCTTTCGGAGATCTTTAAGACTCAGATTGTGCTTCCTGTGGTTTATGTTGATCGCTTAAAAACATAATAAAATGAGAACCATTTTTCTTTCTTGTAAATAGACAACTTTTGTTTTCAAATTTGTACACTGAAATTTCATCTCCATATTTTGTCAATGACACTAAGTGACAACAGGTTTTAGATTTTCGTGATCAGTTACAGAATTAAGCATGATCATGCAGTTACAGGACACATTTGAGGCAAATACAATAAAGGTCAGGTAAGATGTACTGGCTAACAAAAACGTGGAAGTTCATAGAATATTATATAAAAGAGAATGCATTTACAAAGACATAATTGTAATGTATAAGAGATATTTAATTAAAAGTTCTTTCAAAATGTTTATTCAAATAAATGTTCAAAGCATTCTTTCAAATTTCAAGCCAATTTAAGTTAGATTGTTTTTATGGAGAAAAAATGTGGGCAGCTAGCTTGCTCTGGATTCACCAACCAATTTTTAGACCTAAGAATAGTTTAAAGAATATTTGCTATTTTAAGACTTTCCTCTAAGTATAGGTTTGTGAATACTAGGCCTGGTAATTTCCCCATTTCACATTGGTCCCTTCATGGCCACTCAACAAAGTAGTCACCAGATCCCACCTTATAGTTGCCGTTCTGTGGGATACCACTTAATTACCTGTTCTTGGTTGATACGTATAAATTGCCTAAACATACATATGCACATACTTACGTTGTCCCTTAATAAAATCTAACAGAAAGGCCAGGATGAACCCAATATAAGATGGTCACAACGAGGATGTAATATATTTTAGACACAAAAACCAACAAAAACAGCGAAAACCTATTTTACAAATATAAGTGCTCATTACGTCATTATTTACACATCAATTGTCAAAAATCATATTCATTCCGGTTCAAAATGCAATTGTGTAGCAATTATATTTCATTACTTTTTGAAAAATTGGGGTGTATAAGTAAGATAAACAATAAAACAGGTTACAGTCCTATCGTGTAATATATCAGGATCGGCAATAATTAATAATGGCTCGACAAGCCTTGTTGTTCTTTTATTCTTAGCCGCACCTGATATTACACAACGATATGGCATTAAAATGTTATCCTCTCTCTTACTGACTAGGATGCGTATTTTTACGCATGTGTAGTCAGTAAAAAAAGTTAAATTTAAAGACCGTTCTTACTAAATTCAAATTTTAAAGGCTTCATTTCCATCCCTTTGATACTGATGAGCAGCAAACAGCATAATACCTGAACAGACTGCGAGTTACTCGCAGTCTGTTATGGTTGTATGCTGTTTGCACATAGCCATTTTTACTTTGCTTCCGAGTGGCAAAGGGCTAATATAATCATGCATAAATGTATTTGTCCGCTTCATATTGTCTAGCTATAACAACAATTTTTCAAATAATTACCCGCTCTTTTGCTTCAGATCCAGTATTCTCTGTGAAACAGCAATTCACTCACCATTCACCGCTTCTGGCAAGAAAAAGTATCGAACATCAAGATTCACTCATGTGAAACTGTGTTTGTGACACACTATCCATTCCCAGCTAGAAAAGCCCGTGGAAACCGTTTCCTTATCTCCTATCAAGGTATTTTGGTTCTGTACCTGTAGTTTTGTACCGGTAGTTCTGTACCGGTAGTTCTGTACCGGTAGTTCTGTACCGGTAGTTCGAAACATGTATGTTTAGTAAGCCAAAGTGAAAGTTAAAACGGCGACTGGGTATACTATGGTGTTTAGAATTAATGAAGTATTGTGCTTTTGTCATAAACATGTTTAAAATAACATAGCTTGAAAGAAAATATGAGACTGAAACCAGCAATATGAGCAAGATATTTTCTTACAGCAATCTGAAATTATAATATTAACAGCAATCGTCCTTGTGTACTGCACTTAACCTCTTTGTGATTTATCTACAGTGGTGATATGTTTTCTCCAATTTTACCTGGTGGACTACTTTTTGGACACAAACAATCTAGATTCACACTTATCCTAGTTATTGTCACTAAAACTTTCTGACCAAGTTTGATAAAACAATAAGTTATAAATTCTGTAGAGTGGTCATTAAGGTGTTCCTAAGATTTGACCTAGGGACCTAAGTTTTGGATGCAAATGACTTAGATTCAAACTCTGCCTGTATATTGTCAAAATAAACATTCTCACCAATTTTCATCATGATTAATTTATGAGTGTGTCTTCTAGAGTTTTTTTTCCAAGGATTTGATCTGGTATCCTAGTTTTTGAACAATGAAGCCAACTTTTGTAAAGGTTGAGTTGTAAATGTGACGTATAGAGTGGTATCACGTTTTATCTAAAATTTGAATTGGTGACCTAGTTTTTGGACACATTTGACCCAGATTCATATATCAGCCTTGATATTATCAAGATAAATTTTATGATGCTTCATCCAGAGTGAATCATAGGATGGTAATTATGTTTGTATAAAAATAGACATGGTGACCTAGACAAGAAGTACTTGGGAGAACATTATCAAGATTTAACTTGGCCTATATACTGTAAAGATAAACAATCTTACTAAGTAGAGATAAACAATCTTACCAATAATAAAACACAAGGTGTGACTTAGCCACTTAAATAAGTTTTTAGTTGACACAGAATTATGCACTTCTGTTAAATGGGTTGATAATATTATAGTATTATAACAAGGGGTCATCTACTGTCCAAGGCAAATGCACATGTGAAGTCAAGTCGTTGACGAATTATTGATCAGAAACAATTTTCACACTTATTGTGTCAGTGACTTTGACCTTTGACCTAGTGACTCCGATTTTGATAGGGGCCATCTACTGTCCAAGGACATTGCACATATGAAGTATCGAGTCAATCGGTAAATTCGTTGACGAGTTATTGACGTGAAAAGATTCTAACACTTATTGTGACACTGACCTTGAAATTTGACCTAGTGACTCCAATTTCAATAGGGGTCATCTACAGTCCAAGGCTAATGCACATGTGAAGTATTAAGCCAATCGTTTGATTTCTTTACGAGTTATTGATCGGAAACCATTTTCACACTTAGTGTGACAATGACTTTGACCTAGTGAACCCAATTTCAATAGGAGTCATCTACTGTCCAAGGTAATGCTTAATCCTAAACATGTGTGAACACTTTATGATACAGTCAATTAAATACACAAGTTAATAAGTACTAGTGAATATAGTGTTGTTACTTATTTGCAAAGTTAAACTTTGCTAAGAAGTAACAAACTTACATTCACAAGTACTTATTAATTTGTGAGTTTAATAGACTTTTGTATACATATTTAAACAGTAATGATCAGTACTCCGTGCAATCTCTTAAGAAGTGTATGTGCATTCCCATGATCAATTTGTTCTTATAAATCATATAGATTTGGCAGAGTTGGATGTAGGTTATAGTGAATGGGAATACTGACAAGACTTTGTGAAAAACTTCTGATAACCAACTCACGCGCGTCTGCCAAGACTTAAGCCCAATCCAAATCCTGAAACAGGCACATTTCCCTATAATGCACCATCAATAAAACTTAAACAACTTGTTTTTAAATTATGAAAAAAATCTACCATTAGATGTGCTTAACTTCAAAAATAGAAGAGCTGTTTATGTTTTACTGGGCGCATGTACAATAACACATTAAATTTATAGGTTAAACCGTACACAATTCGATAAATAAAATGTCCTTTCAGTTCATAATTTTAAATTTTATTCCAATGATGGGCATTCAGGGTAATTCAATTGGCAGTTGCAATGCTTGGTACAGATAGAACTCCAATCAAATGCAAAGGACTTTTATAATGTCAAAGTGTTTACTGTTCCACAGTAAAAGACTTTATGTCTCTGATTCTAAAGCGTTTTATACAAGACCAAGCTGAGACCGCTAAGTTGAAATCAAATATGACATAAAATACAGCATAACATTTTATAACATTTTTTTTCCATTTGCTTGTCAACACTTATGTTTGTTGTTTATGTTATGTTAGATAATTACAGTATATTTTACTTATTATTTTATGTACATTTGAAATCTTATGACTGATCCAGTTCACCCATTGGTGGAATTCAGTGGCACTCTGAAAAACTTGATTGAATGCCAATAAAGCAGGATAATGGTTCAGATGGTACTTTTTGTTATTCAAAAATGAGTTTGTTTAAAAAAAAAGCCTTTTGTTATTTGTGAATATTTAAATGCAAAGATGCTGTCAACAAAAATATTTTGTCTTATTCTCTTTTTTGTATTATAAAATCTGCCGTAAAATAATTATTTCGTATCTTGTTCTTATTAAACAAATCTTTAAATCACTTTAGAACAAGTAAACTTAATTGCGTCATGATTGATCATCGGGAAAGATACTAACTTTTCACATTTATTTTTAAAAACTTATGAACCGTATTGCATTTAAAACCGATACTGTTATCTCCACATTTAAAATGTCACATTGGGTTGCTTAATACTGACCAATTCTAGGACAAACAGCATAGCTGCCACGATTGTGGTTAATATTTGGATTCATTTTAAGTACAGTTATCATATTTTTAAGGCATTCTTTCCTCAACTTAAGGGCTATATTTTGAACACTGACAATTTTTAGTTTCATCCATTAGATTCTGATTTTTTGTATCAAAGTAGTTGGAAGTTTTTCAGTTTGTAATGATTTTGTGACATAATTATGTTAAAAATCTACATAATAACTTAAAAAATATATATAATTACTCTTCAAGTAAAGTCATTTCTTTTATCTAGTAATGCTTAAACGTCATTTTATGTTTTGTCAGATCTATTGCAATGTGTGTTTAAATTTGAATTATTGGGTGAAGTATTTTTATTGAAAACCTGTAGGAAGATTTTTAAATTAACCAAATTAAGAAGTTTAAACAGGGGAGATAACTCTTCTTAATTGTAGGTCCGAGTAATGAAACCTGTTAAGTGACCTCACACAATGACCACAAACAAATGTTTACAGTTTTAATTGAATACCTGTAGTATACACAGTAAAATGGTGACATGAGTATTAGGCGGACGGAAAACCTGACATTTGGGTGAGTGTAAGTATTGCTTGGACAATTTGGTGAATAGTTATGCTTAAACAAGAGATGTGGTTGTCAGAAACACAATGCCCCCTAATGCGCCGCTTTTAATTTTATTTTTTGACCTTTGACCTTGAAGAATGACCTGACCTTTCACCACTCAAAATGTGCAGCTCCACGAGAAGAACGTAAGAGATTGAATGGAGAAATGATTTTTTTTTAATTTTTGACCTTTGACCTTGAAGGATGACCTTGACCTTCTGAAATAGGCAAGGTAGATACGTCAGGATGAAATATGAACAAAAAAGACAATGTTAGTAAGAAAATGTTAGTAAGTATGTAAGATAATGCATGTAGAAATGAAAATTTATGTTATCCACGAGATACACATGCATGCCAAATATGAAGTTGCTGGGTTCAATATTAAACAAGAGATGTATTTGTCAGAAACACAATGCCCCCTCATGCGCCGCTTTTTTTACCTTTTGACTTGAAGGATGACCTTGACCTTTCGCCACTCAAAATGTGCAGCTCTATGAGATACACATGGATGCCAAATACCAATTTGCTATGTTCAATATTTCAAAAGTTATTGCAAAACTTTACTGTACGGTTTAAGTTTTAAGACAGAATGACAGAATGACGGAATGACGGAATGACAGACAAAAAGAAAGACAGACAGGCCAAAAACAATATACCCCCGATCATTCGATCCGGGGGCATAACAAAAACAATATACCCCCGATCATTCCATCCGGGGGCATAACAAGGGAAACGCATTCACAGCTTTATTTTTATGCAGTTTGGAGATTTTACAACGTGAAAATTCCCTCTTTCAAGGTTACAAAACTGTTCCCAAAAGGGTCAACAAAAAATCACTGGTTATGGTATATGTTAGACTTTATTTTAAATACAAATTAGTGCCTTAAATGACTTTTTATTTTTTCTGTAAGAAATAGTGAAAGGTAAAGGCACATATGACATAAATACATGTTAAATTGTCAGCAACAAAAATAAAATATAAAATCAAAGATTGAAAAAAGAAATATGTACAATACTCAATTGCTGCTCTATGTAACTCTAAATACCTTTTATAACAGAATTTTACACACATTTACAGTCAAATAATGAAATGAAAATATAAAACCCTCTCTTCTTAACTGTAATCTGCAATTCTGTTTTCTTTGCATATACATTACACAAAAATATCATTGAGCATCACAAATTGCCACAAGTAAATCATGTATGTACATGTTAGTAATTTTCAAGATATAGATCAAGATTACAACAATACACTGATTATATACAATGCAAATAAAAAACAAATATCGTCTCAGCAATCCAGTTGATTTCTGTGCAACAGCAAGTTGTTAAATTGTGAGGCAACATAATAAATAGTTCAGCGACAATTATGCAATTGAATGTACTATATATACTTAAGAAGAGATCCGTGCTGTCAAAATTTTATTATGGATGTACTTTTTTTAAACATATTCATGATCTCACATTACTCTGCAATACAATGAGTCATCAAGGCGCATTATGCGATGAAAGGTTACACTGAATATGACTTTGGTGTTGCAAAGATTGCATGTTGAAAGCACATGTTCCAAAAAGTTTTTTTTATGAAACTTTCAGAACAACATATATATTTCTTTAAACACCAGAAATGTGTTGCCAGTTGATTGTCCCACAATGATGGAGGCTATACTATCATGGGATCAGACTGATCATACATAACAAGTCCATCCCTCCAATAATTCATGTTGAAAGTACATGTTCCAAAATGTTTAACAGAAACTTGTGAAACAAAACTATTTTACTTTAAACACAAGGACATTATTGTAATCCTTATCTTGTCCAACAATGATGGATTCTGTGCTCCTATTGTAGCAGACTGGCACTGGTTCTTCAAGTCCATCACTCCAGTTAGCAAGAGTTGCCAGCTTTTTCTTGCCTTCACCAACCAGCTGTAGGATAATGAATGAATCACCTCCACAGACCAGCACCTGTCGCACATCAGTTACATGTATAACACTTGGAGTTCTGAGGTCTGGGTTTGTGAAGGTTTTGAGGACTGTGCCATCTCTGGCCAGGGTGAGGACCATGTCATTCATTGGCTAAGTGACAAATATCCTGTCACCTGAAGGACTCACTGCACATTTATATACTGTAAAAGAGTGTGAAGAAAATTAGGTCATTCTGCAGAATCATTACATTCATAAAGACAGTCAAGCTTTCAAATCTTCACAATACCTATTTGTTTTAATTAATAGAGTATGATTTTTTATACAATGAAACATGTATCAATTCATTAATCGTTTATGCTGAAACCCCATGATATACACATCAGTAACATTTTCTAAGACAGATATGTACTCACTGACATTGTAAAAACACGATTATTATATATTATTGATTTTTTTCTTACATCATACCAACAAACTCCTATACAGTGAAGAAACTTGGGAAAGAAAAGAAATTACCCGGTATTGTTTGGGAATTTTTCGATTACTAATTGTGATTTTTTTTAACAATTATTTGCAAACTTACTTATTTGGAATGAGCACACATAAAAAAAAAAATATTGACTATTGTGTAAATATGAATAAAGCATACTCAGTAATGTATACTCCTTATCATAATTTCAAATGATACCCAGATATGTGCAATAATATTACCTGTCAGCAAACCTGATGTATCTTCATACAATTTAATCAACAAGTCTCCACTCATTGAATACTTGTAAAGTGCAATAAAAGAAATGACTTACAGGTCTTGCTTATTATGAGCAATACCAATACAGACATGATGAAACTGTAGCTTCCTTCGCTTTATCATCCGACCACCATAGACAGAGACTAACTGGACCTCATGTGTGTCATTCTAATCCAAGGTAACAGCTACTTCACTTGGTGTGATTTTACACATGTCCCATGGATCAATATTTAAATCATGGTGTCCCACCACCCGGTATTTATGATTGAGTAGCATAACTTGTTTATTATTATAATCTGCAACAAGGATCTGATCATCAGAGAGAACACAAATGGCGTGGATATCCAGGCTATACTTTAAATCACTTGGTAGGCTCTCATCATACTCTGACTTTTCTTGTACACTGAATACCTGGTCTGGGTCATCTTGCCCTGATACTTCAGCACATTGTCTGATAGGAACACAATACGTATATATCTGTAAGCGGTTTTAATGGCCTTTATTCCAAATTTATATTTTTTATATTCTTTGATAAGTATCTTCTGTGTAAAGAAATGAGCTTTTCAAGTAATGTTAATTCGATGTATTCATTTTTATGCAGGGACATAAATTTCTTTTCTTAATAGACACAATAAATATAAGTCTCAATAATACTTTTATTTACATTTGAAATTTAAATTCATTACCTAGATTACTGCTGGCATCAAGCCCGCCTATGGTCGATTATGCTTGAAATAATTAAGCAAGCTGAACCATGCAAATGTTTTACTGTTAGCCTTTAGTGCGACTTTGACCTTTAACCAAGGTGTAAAACAGCCTCGCCACAAAGTTAAGATTGTTGTTACATTATTTACAAATTATAGCAAAATTTTAACCTTTGACTTTAATGTGAAACCATAACCATTAAGGGAGAAATTCATTACAAACACACTTAGTCGCAATATTTGGAATATTTGTGGTAAATAATGTATAATTTGTTTGATAAAAAATGAAGTTACAGTCAGACAAGCCCTTTTATGTAATAATTTAACCTCAAAGTTTGACCTTGATCTTTGATATAAGGAGAAGAATCTAAGACACAAGACCCCATCTTTTTATATGGTTGTCTTTTTATTTGTTTTAAAATTGTTTGGTAAAAGACAAATTACAGCCAGTTCTAGCTGCTTCATGGCCAAACTTGATCTTTGATCTCTTAGTGAGACCTTGAACTTTGAAGTAAAGAGGCGTGTGACTATAAACACTCCTCAAGTTGGTCACTCCAGATGGTGGTCATTTGTGTTAAGTTATTTTAAAATAACATTATGGATGACAAAGTTACGGACAGAAAAGTTTGATTAATGGTCAAGTTAATTGGATCTTAAACCGTAAGTGTGACCTTTACCAAAGAGGTATGGTGACTGGTATTACATGCGACACACAATCTTCTTTTGTTAGTCATTGAAAATAAATTATTTTAAAATTGCATGATCAATAACACAGTTGCAGCTCAGTCAAGCTTTCTTATGACCAAATTTCTACAGATGACCATGACCTTTTAGGCAAGGAGATAGTTGTTTTAGGTTACATCAAGCCTCATGACGGTCAACAATTGTGGGAGTGTAGTTTAAAATAGCAAGAGGAATGAAAAAATAACAGTCTGGACAAGATATGACGCTCTAATTCACTGGCATGTATGCACACATTCAAGCACACACACTTGTGACTACGATATCAAGTTTTCATCAAGCGGGCTCCTTTTAAAAAAAATAATAAATTCGTCAATAATTGAATATTGCTTATAGTATATTTAAAAAAAATACATATTTAAAAGCAAATACATGTCGAACTTACCTGTCATTACACAACGTTTCCAGATTTGTGTCTACATGAAGACCACGTTTCTGAAGGAAATCATGCAATTCCTTCCCGAGGAATGGCCACATTTGTTTGTCTTCTGTTCCGCATGTCATGTTTTCCAAACCTCTTACCATGCTTGATAACACATTTTGCACAATAAAATTTAGGACATTTCTTGCAGTAACTCTCTGCCCGCTGGTCAATTTTGTGCTTTTGAGAGTCCGAGCAATAACATAAGTATGCTAGGTCTATAAATATATCTTTACCAACAGTTGACTCAGAAATGGTTGCCATCTTGATTTTTAGTTTAAGTAAAAGAATCTTGTTAGACCTCAATCTTGTTTTTATTAATATATATTTTTTGTTCAAATACCAAAGAATGCTTTCAAAATAAACAAAGATTAAATACTTGTGTCCAATTTAAAGTAACTAAAAGAATGCAATCTAACTCAAACCAGATTCACATAAGATAACTTTCACAGTTGGCTTATTCTGATGCAATCAAACGGAAATAAAAATGAGAAAGTAAAAATCCTAATCTCTCCCATGATAACAAGGATTCACCAGTCCTATAATCACAACGCAAGTTTTTATGTATGTCTAAAAAGTGTACAGGCACTATGATAAACCCCATGTCACCACTTGATTCATTACTTTGGTTTACATAAAAGACTGAAGAAACCGCTGGTCAAACAAATAAGAAGTTTATGGTCCTAAAAGTTTGAATCCACAATCCTTTAGCCAGTATCGTTGCTTCTTTTACACACAAAAACAACAATAAACAAGCAAAGTGAATAAACATGTGTTTATTAAAAATGTTTTATTAGTACAGAGCATAATTTGCTTTTGAACATATTCGTTGAATATAAATATGAAACTAGAGGGCAATAATGACCCACAGATCTACGTTCTGTCACGGATAAAACGTATACTGGTATGACGCATCTAAACATTAGGGTAACTTTTAAACCAGAGGGCCAAGATGGCCCTACTTAGCTCACCTGAGAGGAGTTGGTTCATTAAATATTTACCAAATGTCAAACTTGACCTAGATATAGTCAAATAAGGAAAACTGCCCCTCCATCCTGGCGGCCATGTTTTTTTTACCGATCGCGACCATTTTCGAACTCCTCTGAGATATATATAAAACCAATCTTTTCACCAAGTTTCATAATGATTGGGCAAATAATGTGACTTTTAAAGTGTTCACAAGCTTTTTTTACTATGTAAATATATGAAAACTGTCCCCCCCCGGCAGCCATGTTATTCAACTGACCGAACTCAACTCTCGTATCTAGGAAACAAATGTTTTGACTAACTTTCATGAAAATTGGGCCAAAAATGTGACTTCTTGAGTGATCACATATTTTCACTATATACATGTAAAGAAAAATTCCCCGCCCACTGGCGGCCAAGTTTTTTACCGATCTGGACCATTTTTTAACACGTCCGAGATATCAATAAAACGAATGTTTTGACCAACTTTCATTATGATTGGGCAAAAATGTGACTTCTAGAGTGTTTACAAGGTTTCTCTTTAGCCAAATAAGAAAAACTGCCCCGCCCACTGGTGGCCATGTTTTTCAATGGATCGGAACCACTTTTGAACTCAACCAACATATCATTTAGGCAAATAATTTGACCAAATTTCATGAAAATTGGGCCAACAAATTAATGTGACTTCTAGAGTGTTGACATATTTTCACTTTATAGAGAAAAATGCCCCGCCCACTGGCGGCCATGTTTTTTCACCGATCTGGACCATTTTCAAACTCGTCTAAGATATCAATAAAACCAATGTTTTGACGAACTTTCATGATGATTGGGCAAACATTGTGATATCTATTGTGTTTACAAGGTTTCTCAATAGCCAAATAAGGAAAACTGCCCCGCCCACTGGCGGCGATGTTTTTCAACGGACCGGAACCACTTTTGAATTCAACCAACATATCATTAAGGCAAACATTTTGATAAAGTTACATGAATATTGGGCATGAAATGTGTCTTCTTCAGTGTTTACAAGGCTTTTCTTGTTTTTTACCTACTGATCTAGGTTTTGACCCAGCATGACCCAGTTTCGAACTCGATCACAATATCATTGGGACAAATCTTCTGACCAAGTTTCATGAAGATCGGAAAATAAATGTGGCCTCTAGAGTGTTTACGAACAAATGTGGACGGACGGACGACAGACGGACAGACGGACGGACGACGGACAAAGACCGGTCACAAAAGCTCACCTGAGCAATCAGGTGAGCTAAAAACTTATTTATCTGCAGAGGCATTCAGGTTGTCTTTACAGAGATACGGCTCAGGCGTTTAGTTATTATTTGAGAAGTTAGCTTTCAAACAATGCAGAGGCATTTGTGTAAGTCAGTCTGCGTTAAGTACGCTAAGGACTGTAACCGCTGCCCTTATAGATAACTGCAGTAAAATTAAGCAGACGAAGAATACTTGTAGCGTCTGCTCTAACCACCGCATCTGCCTGATTTTAGTTCCCACTGGTACACTTCTTATTGTGCATGTATTCAAAAGTATTTAACAGCTTGTAAGACAACGTTGGCCAGTTAAGTTTTTATCATTGAAATCTGTACATATTGGCTGCTTTCAGGGAAGACGGGGCTTAATTCATGTCAAATAAGATTAGCCTATGCACACTCATTAGCTGTATGTATGATTTGAAAAAAACAGTTCGACCTGTGCTTTAAGATACACTCTTTTAAAATTTAAATGGATTGTGGTCATTTCAAACTTCCGATATAAAAAGCTATAACATAATTTTGAAAACTGAGTTGCGGCTCAGATTATTCAACAGCGAACAAATTCAGTGCCTTTAGCGCTTTGATTTAATATTCAATCTGGTTGGTTTAACACTTTCCCCCATACGAAGCGAAGTGAAAATGGCTTTTGCAATCAGCATAAATCAGTACAGCCTGCGAGTAACTCGCAGGTTCAGGTTTAATGCTGTTTGATGCTCATCAGTAACTGAGGGTTCAAAATGAAGCCTTATAAACTTGAATAAAGTATGAAAAGTCTTTTATTGAATGTAACTTTCTAAGTGACTACACATGCGTCAAAATACGTAACTAAGTGGTTAAGGGTTAAAAAATCAAGTATGTAGTGTTATGATCATGTGCAAACTAACTAAGTGTGGATTAGCATTCAGGCAATGAAGGAAGTGTCCCCTATATAAGTTAGTAAACCAGAGCTATAAAGTATTTATAATTTAATGAGATGTTTTTTATCAGTAAATGCATTTTTCAAATACATTTTCATTGAACTTCAAATTCAGGAAATGCAGGAAGTGTCTCCTATTTAAGTTAGTAAGCCATAGCTATAAAGTACTTATAATTGTCTGATACATTTTGTATCAGTAAATACATTTTCACCTAACTTCAAATTCAGGAAATGCAGGAATATTGTCCCCAATAAAAGCGAGTAAGTTCCATATTGACATCTATTTATGTTTCAAGTTTCATGAAAAAATATGAAGAACTTTTAAAGTTATCGCAGGATCCAGAAAAGTGTGACGGACTAACAGACAAACAGACTGACAGACAGACTGACAGACGGAGCACAAACCATAAGTCCCCTCCGGTTTTACCGGTAGGGGACAAAAACACAAACAGACTTGATGTACTCCCATTTTCTGCCAGCAGCCAAAATAAAAGCTGATGAAACTTATCTGAGAAGTCAATACCATTCAATTTTAAGAACAGAAATGCCTTATAAATACTGCAAATTCTTATCTACCGTCTTGATTGGAACAAGAATTCCATGCGTCAGTGAGTGAGTTTACACTAGCACCTTCTGCACATTATTCAAATTAATTTAATCTCCTATGCGACCCTCACAGGACCAGCTTTATTAATTTGATATTGATCAAAACACAGGATCATTAATCAAAATGTCACTTGAACGTTCAGGAGTCAGAGTATCAGGGGAAAAACAAAAGTCTGCTCATAAGGATCTGGGTTTTTCCTTATGCAAAATAACATCATCAGTTTTTTCATGCACGCGCGGTGAACAGTCAAAACTGTTGTCCCAAGGTATTAAGGATGACTTTGAAACTGTTGCCCGAGGCCGATTATAGACCAAGGACAACAGTTCCAGATGTCAGCCCTGATACCGAGGGACAACAGTTTTGACTGTTCACCAAGCATCCATGAAATAAGCGTTTTATTACCTGATCAAAGTTCAATCATAGAAAAAAGAGCAAATTAGATTTTTATTTAAACACAACAGTAATCAATAATATTGATAATTTTCACTGTTTAACAAAAGGACGTCATTATTCCAGCGGGCAACAGTTCAAACTAATAATTGACCAGTCATCAGTTCGAAATATTCACCGGTAACAGTTTAAAACATTGCAACATTTCGTTTTCGACGAGGAAATAGCAAACAATAATTAATTATAATTTATATAAGACATCAGGTAATAAATAGTGATATATAGATTTTGGCTAATGTGTAGAAATTTCTTATCATAACAGCTCTAGTGAGTTAGAGCAAATTGCCAACTGGCTTTTTTTTGGCCCCAATTATAATTTATTTCTTGATATTAATTTCGTATACTGTGTATCTATTCAATCCAGTTACAAAAATAATAAAATGTAATGAAAACAAGAAAAGATATGTGTTTGTCAGAAACACTATGTCCACTACTGCGCCGCTTTGATTTTGTTTTATCATTTGGCAGGTTCAGATTATTATCTCCCTTTAAAGCTTATTACTTCCCTTGGATTTGTTTTTTTTGCCTTTGACAATGAAGATTGACCTTTATCTTGACCTTTTACCACTCAAAATGTGCAGCTCCATGAGATACATATGCATGCGAAATATGAAGTTGCTATATTAAATATTGCAAAATGTATGGCAAAATGTTTAAGTTGGAGCAAACAAACCAACCAACCAACCAACAGACACGGCAAAAACAATATGTCCCCCAGTATAGTGGTGGGGGACATAAAAAGAATTACAACAGTTTTGCGCTGAACAGGCGAATTGTGAAAAAAGGAACTGTCGGTAGGGAAATATTTTACGTACACATTTATTTTTACAAAAATGGCAAGTCAGACCGGAAACTAGTGGATCATAAGATGGCATCCCAGTCGAGCTTTGTAAATTGTTTCACAAAGTCAATGTTCTGAAGCCTTAACATCCGAACCAATACTTAAGATTGAAGTAATGTATATTGTGTATGCGAAGTGACCGGGAGGTCACAGGTTCGATTCCGACCGGTGGAGCTTTATTTAGATCTCCCTCAAATACACACAGTACTGGTTATAGTCTCAGGAAACGGACTCGATAGCATTTCAACAAGCCTTAGGCTTTTGATGCAATCGAGCTAAAATAAATAGGTTTAATCTAAACTAAGGCTGAAGTATTAAAACCAAGATCATATAGAATGCCCTTTCTCAATTCGGGCTCCACCGATTCAGTATATCCCACTACAATATTAAGGCTGTGCAATTAATGAACAAGTGTGCATCGATACATTTACAACGATCTCTCAATAATAATCGCATATATATATATATATATATATATATATATATATATATATATATATATATATCACGTGCAATTACGAAAACAACTAGAATATACATGTATGAAGATATCAAAGATAATGATATGGACTTGTTCTCGAAAAAAGGTTTGCCATTTATTTGAGTTTTGGATTTTTCTTCAGGGTTTTTTATTTGTAGTTATAAAATATTTTGTTTGTTTTGTTTATTCTTGCAAGTATCTTTTCTACGAATGTTCTTTGAGTACATGGTGTGTTTTTTGTATTGGTTAAAGATTTAATATTCATGGGTATGCTTTTGAGTAATGTGTAGTACATCAGGAAAATACTTGAAGGTATTAAGTATATGTAACATATATTTAATATCAAAATAATAGAAATCCTTAATTCTATAGTCGTAGAACTGGCCGACATATATAATGTTATAGAAAAACGTCTTATTGTTTGAAGTTATGTCTTTATTGTTCCATAAAATAGAGTTACTGTTGGTTTGGGTTTATAGATTATGTGTAACATTACTCCATGCGGATAGAACATTAGATAGAAACATGTTTTCGTTAATTTAAATATTTTTGCTGATGTTACATTCAAAAAGTTAGGAATCACCAATTATTTTAGAATTTTCTGGCAGAATAGTTAACGTGGGGTCCTCCTGCTAGGTATGTATGTATCCACGTATATGTGTGTAATACTATATGTGCATAAAAATTGAGAGTACTTTAATAAATGTTTAAGTCTTTTAACAAAAACCTTTCTTTTTGCAGGATAATGCTATTTAGCTCTTAAATCCTTTGAAATCACTATGTTCCAGCAAGAAGAAATAGATAAAACATTAAAAAAAAAGAAAATGGAAGTAAATTTACAAGAATCTTTTGTCTGATGTTCAATTTGAACACACAGTATTTCATGTATGCAGCCTACATATTATTTCTAACATAACCTGAATTTCCATTAATGCGTTGTCCACAATTTTACAGGCTCTGTATACCCATATTGAATACAATGCTACCAGTTTGTAGCCCATATTTAGTACAATGCTGCCCGTATGTAGCCCATATCGAGTAAAAGGGCTTGTCCGTATGTAGCCCATATTGAGTAAAAGGGCTGCCTGTATGTAGCCCATATTGAGTAAAACGGCTGCCCATTTTGGACCTATATGGGTCCCATGTGGGCACCTATATGGGCCCCATGTGGGCTGCCAACATGGGACCCAGATGGGTAGTGCGACCGGGCTCCATATCGGTCCCATCTGGACTGCTCCATATACTTTTGGCAGCTGTTAATTAAAAGGGCTCCGAATGACAATGTGCTTTAAAGATTCTACACGTTATTGGTGTGAAACAATCAGTTAATTGGAAGCTGATTGATTTCTACACTTCAAATTATATTTGATCTCTCATTTTGACCAATTGGTTTAATGTCTTGGAACAAATGGGCTTTTTGTTAAATATGAACTTGACATTTCTGGAAGGATTTAAAAAATATGCAAAAATACATTATCACAATTGCTAAGAGTGAAAATATCTAACAAAGTCATTCTTTCCCCACGCGATATAAACACCACAAGCATATTTATTTGGTTTGTTTTGGTATTTTGTTGAAAATATTCAACGCACCAGCTTTAAATCGTAAAGTGACATTCAAGCTTTAAGAGGTTCAAAATCGCCTTATTTGTCCCTAAATCACTTGCGTTTGAAATGTGAAACAGCATGACCCCATCGAAAGATAAACCAGCCAAACTTAATATGTTGGTTCAATATGCATAGAAAGATAATACTATGCAAGAAAAACACAATTTTATCAGAATAAAATGTATCTTATATGTTACAGAATATACTTTTGGTGTGCAATGCTATACCCTCTAAAAACCTGAACTTTATTTGAAGACACGATTTTCTGTAGGGTCACTTACAATCAATTTATTTGAGAATATTTTTGTCTGCAAGTGGCATGGAAACATTGTTGTTTACCAGAAATTAACTCTTGTGCTTGAAGTTTGGGGAATACATAAGGCTTTGAGAGATGGCGGGAAACCCTCATCTACTGGAGAGAGCCCGGTGAATAGATGGCCGTACAACAGTGGCATTTGATTCACGTCGAGTTCTTTCTTACATATCGCGTGACCTATATTTTTTATTTTTTAAATCACTTCGGCTTGGAATGCAGTTCGAGAAAAGGTATGGTTATGAGGGTCTCTATGCGCACAAGTTTAACTTTATGTTTTGTTAAAATTATTGCTTTTACATTTAATGTGTGAAGGAAAACTTTTAGTATATTGTGACCTTTACCAATCTCCACGCAGATTTGTCGTCCCAGGTTACAGTATACTAAATACTAGTTTCATGCAGAGCTCTACACTCTTAAAAATATCAGAGTTGACTCGCAAGCATGTTTGACACTATAAACTATTGTTCTGTTTTTATTTTCTGAAGATAGTGGTAGGGCATAAATAGTTGTTCAATACTTAATCCCTGAAATATTATAAACCTAGAGACTATAGTAAAACATTGCACTGAAAAAGGTTACATTCCACTAGAAAACGACCGGAAAAAAAGTTGCAAAAACAGTCGATTTTGATTTTTGTCACGTCCTTTCTTGGTTTGAACATGACATTTTTGTATTTCCTCACTCGATTCCGCTTAAAATGGCTTTTAAGAAAAGGTATGGTTATGAGCAAAATGTTGCATTTATTTTCGATTACATAGGTCGCTTTTACATTGAATTATATAGGAAAACTATTAAGTATATAATGACCTCAATGCTTTTATAGTTAACAGTTTAATCTGATGCTGTTACTTAACTTCGGAATCCGGATAGTGCCATCTATAATCTCGCCATTCTTTTATCAAGGGCGACACTAGACACACGAAGCGATACAAGATATTTTTCGCGAATGTCGCGAGGACGCACGATATTTTTCGCGACAGTCGCGGCGACTCACGATTTTTTGCGCTACAGTCGCGGCGACGCACGATATATTTAACATGATATATCACCCTTGTGTAGGTAGCCCAAAACGCGATATATCGTGTAAAATATATCGTGCGTCGCTGCGACTGTCGCGCAAACTATCGTGCGTCGCCGCGACTATCGCGCAAAAATCGTGCGTTGCCGCGACTGTCGCGAAAAATATCGTGCGTCGCCGCGACTGCAGCGAAAAATATCGTGTATCGCTTCGTGTGTCGTGTCTCGCGTTCAAAGGGCGACACTAGACGCACGAAGCGATACACGCTATTTTCGCGACAGTCGCGGCGACGAAAGATATTTGTACTGTCCGGATTCCGTACTTAACACATCAACATGTTGAATGTATATCATTTCGAAATAAGCGAACTAACTTGATAATTTAAGAGGAAATTAAAACGGTAATTATTTTATCTTAAGTATACTTTTATGGTTATCTAGCAGTCAATAATCGTTTAAAATAGCAAAAAAAAAATTATTAAAATGGCTTTGTTTAGACATATTGATATTCAAAGATGCTATAAAATAAATTTTAGTTCCTTATTATGCTTAGTGTTCATATATATATATATATATATATATATATATATATATATATATATATATATATATATATATATATATATATATATAAGCATGTTCCTGTTACAAATTAATTGTCATAAACGGGTGAAAAAATTAACTATTTTTAGAAAATGGAAATCCGACAGTAAATGGATATAGGGATCTCCATTTATTTTGAAATCAGTATCATAATAATCAGAGATAGAAAAAGATCGAACACTCAATCTGGAATGCGACACAAAACGTGTATGGTCGGCAACAACAATTAAAAAAGCTTAAAATGTGCTTTGGCGCCACCTTCTGTCATTAGCGCCACCTCATAGGCATTGGCTCCATCTGTTTTGAAAAAAACCCACCGAATTATCTATAAGATCGACAAGAAGTCAATTGTGTTGTCCATGAAACAACTTAAACATGTCAAAAGCAATCTTTTGACGTTGTTAGCGATTTCATTGGGATAAAATTTCTTCGTCAATCAGGCAAAACACTTCGGTGTTCTGTTAAAATGTGTACCACGCCATAACGTGGTCATCACGTTTCCAAATTGGTTGTTATTTTATGTTTCTGTACATTTGTGGATAAATAAATCTTCGCTAAATCTCACCACATTGCCCGATTGTCAAAATAATGCTGAATACGTTGAACAATACACACATATACAACTGAGTCAATATGTAAAATTATCTGTGACATTTCATAACATACGGTCCTTAGTGCTACCTCGGAAGTAGAATTGGTTCATTTAATTATCAATGCATAGCGAAAAAGAGGTGCCGCCCGTGATTTACGGCCGTGAATATACGCCTTATGAAATGGACGTACTATATTTGCTAAATTTTTATTTTTTGGAAGGGCACAATTTTTTTTCTGGCAATCGATACCAGGTTTTCAGTGTCTGAAATAAATTAATGACATTAAGAATGCTTTTAAATTGTATCGTTTGTTAGGGGAACAAATTGAATTTGATTTAGTTTAATGATAACCTAACTCAAGATGAAAGCAATAACATATTTTACTTTTTTATTGATCATCCGTTCACCCGTTGTTGTCTATTTAATTTAGCTTAATGCAATACATACAGTGATTTCAGTTTTAATCATGAAATATCTTTATTCAGTTGTTTCTGTGTCAAATTATACATATGCTAATTGTGTTAATTCAAAATGTAGTTTCATCTACTTATATTACTATAACAAATATCATGACTCTATACTATATTGAAACTGCAATTTATTCATTCGATTATATTTCGGAATGATCGAAGTAAGAAAAAAAATCGAACACTCAATCTAGAATGCGACACAAACAGTATATAGTAGGCACCAAAAATTAAAATAGCTGAAAATGTGCTTTGGCGCCACCTTCTGTCATTAGCACCACCTCATTGGTATTGGCTCCAGCTCTTTTGGAAAATCACCGAATTATCTATTAGATCGAGAAGAAGCCAATTTTGTTGTCCATGAAACAACTTAAACATGTCAAAAGCAATCCTTTGACGCTGTTAGCGATTACATTAATAGAAAATTTCCTCGTTACCCAGGCAAAACACAGCGGTGTTCTGTTAAAATGTGTACGACGCCATAACTTGTAAAGGTCATCACGTTTCCAAATGGGTTGTTATTGTATGTTTCCATACATTTGTGGATGAATAAATCGTCGCTTAATCACACCACATTGCCCAATTGTCAAAATAATGCGAAATATGTTGAAAAAAAACACACACACATACATGTATAAAACTATCGCACTATGTATAACTATCCGTGACATTTCATAACATACGGTCCTTAGTGCTACCTCGGAAGTAGAATTGGTTCATTTAATTTATCAATGCATGGCGAAAAAGAGGTGCCGCTTGTGATTTACGGCCGTGAATATACGCCTTATAACATGGATGTTATATACTTGCTAAACTTTATTTTTTGGAAGGGCACAATTTTTATCTGGCAATCAATACCAGGTTTTCAGTGTCTGAAATAAATGAATGGTATCAATAATGCTTTGAAATTGTATCGTTTTGTAACGGGAACCGATTGAATTTGATGTTATTGAATAGTAAACTTACAGAATATGAAAGGAATAATATATGAGCTTTTGTATTGTTCATTCGTTCACCCGTTGTTGTGTATTAAATTGAGCTTAATCCGAAGCCTACATCGATTAAATTTTAATCATGAACTATCTGTTTTTAGTTGTTTCTGTGTCAGAGTTATAAAGATGCTTATTGAATTCATTCGGAATATGACTTATATTACTATAACAAATATCGTGACTCTACTGTATTCCTAATGTAATTTGAATCAATGGTCGACAATCACACAGCTCACTAGTGCCTACGTAATCAGTTTATGCGCTGCACTTATTTGGAACAACTCTTGAACAAGAACACGGTACGTTTATTGATAAAATACTTTAAAGTCGCTCATAAATAAATTCAACAGACAGGAACGCGTTATGAGATGCCGGATAAGACGTCCGAGGGCAGGTTTTACTACTTGTGTAATGTACATGTTAACAATTCAGCAACAATAGTATCAGTTATACGAATTTAAATCATGTAGTCGTGCTAGATTACAAATGAAGACGTTTTTCTAAGTAGTTTCTGAAAACTGTCTGTACTGCAGTAAATTGCATTTCATTTATATAATAATGGTATTATAATGGCGAAACGAAACGAATATATACGGACGAATGCAGAACTAATTGGTGTGAATTTATGCATTATATGGTTTGGTCATAAGAGGAAATAGCGTAATTGCTATAAAAAGCATTCAGCGGGAAACCTTTAGTGTTTTCCCGCGAAGTATTTTTATAACAATCGCACTCTTAATATAGTAACATGCTGGGATTACCCGCGGAGCAGGTAAACAGGTATGCAGCACGATCACATGTAAAGTAGCTTAGGCCTACAGTCGATTGGTGTATAGCGGATTATAGTGAGTAACGGATAGCTTACACGTTTTTTGCAAAATACTTTTATTTATGTTAAGATTTATAGTTTTCTATGAATTGAATACAAAAAACCTCTCATTGTTAAGTCGATTCATGTTTTTGTTGATGTGTGTCAATGTTTACAACTGTTTTTTTTTTCGAAAGCCAAAAAAAGGTCACGTTATGTACGCACCGTTTTTGTGACGACAGGAACAGTGCAGACGAATGGTTTCTTGAATTTTGCAGATTTTGTTTGGTAAACATAATGTTCATTGATGTAATATTTTAGTATTATGTGTCCTTTACAAAAGTAAGAATGCTCAGAAACCAGATTGATGCGTACCATATAAAATAAGCATGAAAGCTGCAACTCGGGATTTAGTGAATAACGGACATGTGGTGACCCATATTCAGGAATGTGGTGATTGTCTCAAAATAAATATAAACTCAATTGAAGTTGTCCAATACACATGTGGTTAGCATGTGGCTATGATATTAATAAGTGAAAACATCATTTTTAATGAAAAATAATCAAATTATAACGAAAAATCGATTTCTCTGAAAACATATTTTCCACTATCAAATCTATATATAGATTCAACTCAAAATGACCCGAATATAGGGTGCATCGCTTTGAACAGCCATTACTTCATTAATTGTGCAGCGTTTTCCATGAACTTAGTCTTATTAAACGCAGAAATGAATTTCCTTTCTGGAAATGTATATATATTGCAATTTTTTTTGTACAAATGCTGTGTCAAAGTTCAAGAAATAACACGATACACATGTAATCCAATAAAGACCTAAGCGATCCGATAATGGCTGAATCAGTGTACCATGAAATTCGCGCTGTAAACAAATAATCCTTTTTGGAAATTTAAAACCGCTGGCATGTTTCAATAGGAAAGACATGTGTCTATCTAGGTTTAATGGTTTAATTACTGAATGCATGGTGTTTACGTTGAAATGAGACTCGAAGTCCTTAGCTATCCGTTAAACACCAATCGACTGTAATCGATTTATAATAGCGCAATACACACCTTTTGTATTCCTTCAATGCAGGTAGCTTAAAATGCTTTAAACTAAGTATGTTTATGGGCCTAACTTAGTACAAGAAGTGGACTTAATAGTTCGCTGAAGTTGAAAGTTATACATAAAATGAGATATGGGCAATGGAATACGAGTTTTTTTCTATAAATTCAATCTATCAAATCTGCCGCCGAATTTCGGCGGCAATCCCCCACATGAAAAGTAAACTTTTTTCCCCTTTTGGGGGGGGGGGAAATTCCCTTTAAAAAAACAACAACATTTTTTTATATTTTTTTTAATAGAAAGATGTGTCTCATCTCATGATTATTATATCTCAATTCTATTTCAATTTAATCTTTTCAAACATACTAAATTATGAAAAATGCAATGAATTTAGTGCAAACATGTACAAATGTAATAATGAAAGAGTAAGTAAAAAAAATCCCCCAAAAAGGGATACGCCGCGAAAATTCTCCCTCCTAAGGGTTGCGGACCCCTTCCCCCAAAGTTGTGTGATGGCGCTGATATACATAAATAAGATTGTTTAACTCTTCAATTGGACTACTTAGCCAATTACTAGCTTCCATATTTACATTATACAAATTAAGAACTTCTGTCCATCCTTTGAGAAAACATCCCTAAACAATATTCCTCGGAACGAACGTTATTACCTTATTTGTAAACAATTGCACAATGTGGATATGTTAAGTATCTTAAATTACAACACAGGTATATTAAACGGGCTTACAACAGTGTCCCATCTAATGAACATTTCGACAGCTTATTTGTATCAACATGCACATCTGCAATTAGCATTTGTGTACAGTTGTAATTATGTAAATGAATCTTTAACCAATTGCAAATTATTTTTGAATGCCACAAGCACATTCACATTAATACATGTAATTTTCTTGCTGTCTTTCAAAAAATTATTGATATGCTTCTTCACATTATTATTGTTTTGAACACAATTTCTTATTTTGTGAAATATAATGATAGGTGGTATCAATTTATGTAAAATTAGCATCGAACAATCGGGATTAAATCGTTAAAACTTGATACATTAAGTTTAAACCTGTCTAAGCAAGGTTAAGAATATAAGAAATGTTACTAATGCCACCAAATGACGGTTTGTGAACATAAACACTGAACGATATTTAAGTGGGCTGTAGTTTGCTTTATTATATAATTTTGAATAACATTTGGATTCCAGGTTCAAATTCATATCGAAGTTAAGAATAAAGGTTTTAAGTATTTTGTCGTCTGTTTTCCAAATAACCGTGTCCTAACTAATTTTATTTCCAGGCCTCTTGCTTATTCCCAAACTGGGCCGAACTAATTTTTAGCGAGGCTGTTTTCGGAGAAAATACGAGCAATTGTCATAGCCAGCTCGTCGTCCGCCGTCCGCCGCAGGCGTCGTGCTAAAACCTTAAAATTGGCCATAACATTTTTAATATTGAAGATAGCAACTTAATATTTGGCATGCATGTGTATCTCATGGAGCTGCACATTTTAAGTGGTACAATTAAAAGGTGAACATCATCTTTCAAGGTCTAGGTTCGAAAAAGCATAGTCAAGCGAAGTAATAAGCTTTAAATGGACATAGTTATCTGACCTGCCCAGGTATATATTTTTGTTAAATAAATCAAAGCCGCGCAGTAGGCGGCAATGTGTTTCTGACAAACACATTGTGGTAAAAGGTCAAGGTCATCCTTTACGGTCTACGGTAAAAAATACAAATTTAAGGGAAGAGATAAGCTTTAAAGGGAGATAATTATTCAATATTGAACATAGCCACTATATATATTTGGCATGCATGTGTACCTCATGGAGCTGCACATTTTGAGTGGTGAATCTACAGTCACGGTAGTGGCTTTTAATTTTTTGCTACTAGAAAAAGAGATTTGTTACAATTATTTTAAAGGAAAGTAATTTATATAACTATAAATCTCATATTATATTTTTCCTTACCAAGAATTGAAGTTCTTTTCAGAGTTACTGTACAGATTTATTATTAAGATTATGTTTAACCCACATGATTGATTTGTCAAAGGTGTTTTTAAATGATATAATTATAATTTCTTTGCTGCTCATTACAATGATCAACTCTGGCTATGATCTCTTTTAAACCACAGACCTTGGTTGTCAGTGATGTCTGACATGGTCATAATTGACTGTGAGACTCTTCCCCCCCCCCCCGGTTGGATTGGACAAAATTAAAGGGAAGTAATAAACTTTAAAGGGAGATGACTTCTACACCTGCCGAATGATAAAAATAAATTTTATTTTAATGCGGCGCATTAGGGGGCATTGTGTTTCTGAAAAACTCATCTCTTGTTGGGTCACTAGGTCAAGGTGACTGTAACCTCTTAAAAATTTTAAAAAATTCTAACAAGCTTTCGCAGCCGAGCGTGGCACCCGTAATACGTTGCTCTTGTTATTAATCATGTTGAAATCCCACATTTCAACTTTTTTTAAAGCAAATATAGTTTAACTTTTCCAACATTTGAAAAACATGCCAGTACTGATTATTACAGACTAGCATTAAAACTTGGTTTACAATTAAACAAATACTTGTACTCACAAAAAATTTAGACATGTTTTTTGCGGAAAAGAACGTTCACATTTACCGATTTTCTACTAAACCAATACTTTTTTTTGAAATTTAACCAAATCTACCTCGAGACTATGATACTTGCAACAAGCGACTGATAACTGACTTAGTTTAAATCATCGTTCAAACACAAAGTCTGCCGGGAAAATTCCGCGAAATCCGAAATATACGTCCTTTAGATAAGCTTGTACTTTTCTTGGTTTCAAATAGCAACACAAAGGCTTTCTTATAAATCGTCTTGATTCAAAACAGCTTTGTCGTATGAGCGTCTCAAATGCAGAGGCAATATTATATGTGGCGTCAAAAATGCCAATCTCGACTAATCTCATCGTACTGTCATGACAGGATTTAATGAAGCAGAGCTCATATGTATACAGTCAGCCAGTATAACTGAGTGAAAAGATAAACTTTATGCTTAAGCACCAATAGCATGTATATAAACAATGTATGTTAAACAGTTATAATCTAAGTCAAATTTATGAGTTTAGTTCATGGACGTTTTTTATTGTAGATGATGAATTCCACTCAAAAGGCCATATATACTGGAGTATATGTTGACAAGAGGAATGTAACATAGCAAGGAATGTATGTTGTGTGTATGCTTGTCCATTAAAAAAGTCACCAGTACATGCTAGTGGTGCAGTATGGCCGCTAACACACACCTGATCGGCGACAAGGAGACCAATAATTGGTTCAAAGCGTGCATAGGACTCAATGTTACGAAGGAAGGACTCACTAACTTTCTTTGCACAGAATTACAGAAAGTACACACCGTTTTTGGTATAAGTTGTGGAAACTGCCCAATTGAAAACCTCATACAATGTCCGACATACCCATATTGTAACAAGAGGAAACGGAATTATTGTCCTTTTCACAAATCACAGAAACCGCAGCCATGTAATATATGTGATAATGTAAAACATAATATCATATTACACCACAGATATGGTGAACCTTCCTGGAGGAACACTCGTGCGGAAAAGTGGGCACTAAATTATTGGGAAATAGGCAAATGCTACCTCCCTCCGGACGGATATAGCAGCATTTCCTCGGTCCAGGAATCGGACTTTAATGGTGTGATTAGCATCATGTTGAATTGCCTACATTTCCAGACATGTCTCTCCCCCTTATGTTTATCACCTCCACCGCCTGATAAGCAATGTCCACTAGAAAAGGTAATACAAAGCACGAGTTAAGTGTTTAAACAGTAGTGTGTCTATTTGTTTTACTCATATATGAATGAGTTTGCGAACATTAAAGTGTATTTCATAAAAGCTGTTGCATATTTCATTAACTTCTATTGTATGACTTTCTTAATACTGCATTAACGCACACTTGTCATTTCAAGTATGTGTACATCAAAGCGAGTATTTACGATCTTTATACTTGTTTTCAAAACTTATAAAACATCAAACACAAACACAACAATTCAGAAAAAGTAGTACCATTAAATAAATTAAGTTTAATTAAATTGCAACAATTGTTTACGTAACAAAACTCCTTCATGTGCACAAGAATTGTTCTCTATTTGGAAATGCCCATAAGCTGACGCATCTTTGTTCAGACGAAACGTAGACGCGCTTTGGTTTGTAATAATAAACGTGTCGGTATCGACGTTAATTTTGCTGTATACAGAATACTGCAGTATACTTTCTTTCATTGCTGGTCCTTTATTTTTCATAAACTTTATTAACATGCATAAATCATATTGATAAGCTAATAAGATTGTGAGAGAGAAATGTCGACATTAACATTCTACATACTCGCTTTAAAATTCGAATATAATACTTGTTTATTTATCATGATTTGTTTTTTCTTAGGTTCGTCAGATTGGCCGAGATGTGCGACAAACATCCGACTGCAAGGTTACAGATGCTGACTTGCAGGACTATTTCAAGACACTGTCCACGCTCCTGGCTGACCCACAATACTTACAACATGATCCTTCAGCCATCATAGCATGTACAAGACTTAGTGATGTAAGTTAAAGGGACCAGTTTATATATTTATAAATTTAGAATGGTTTGTAACGTCTTTCAAACAGCAAAGAATAGTGCAAATTATAAAACTATAATACAATTAACAACGACACATAAGGCAAAATAAATGTTTTATAACATATCGTTGTTTTCCAAGAAATGGGTAGGCAATAAGTATTGCACTTTTTCGTCCGTACCTACATACGTGAGACCGCCCCAAAGCTCCTTCTCTTGAATTGATTTCGCATAATATTCACATCTGAATTTCCTCAATGTGGAGATAATCGTACACAATTTGGCTGCCACATTAGTTTGGAGAATTATTGTGGTTTTTCTTGGTTTCCACTATTTATAATTATATATTACATATGCCTAAAATGTGTCTACTCTGATTGTCTTTAACTTCTTGGCCGATTTCGCTCAAACTTTCACAGCTCAATCATCTTAATTGGTGTTTGATCATAAAGGATGGAATTTTATCACATTCCCTACCCTGTTTCCCATGTAATATAACCATTACATATAATTTTATCTTACACATGTGTAAAATACTTTTTAAGCGTTTTCATTGGCTTAGTTTTCATTTATTGACAAATCGCATTTTGTTATTTTGCTGAAATGACGTTGCAACGTCAAATGACGACAAGAAATGTAAACATCATTCGGGATTTATCATTTGCGTAAATATTTATTTAATTTGCTCACTTTAAAGCATGTGATAAAAAAGATCTGACACTCGTTGTCATATCATACCATATTTTATTAAACTCGTCTAGGAAATTCGTAAGTAAGATCGCCAAAGGCTCGCTTACTAACAAAATTCCTGAACTCGTTTAATAAAATATGGTATGATATAACAACTCGTGCCAGATCCTATATGTATCCGCTGCACATTTTATAATTATGATTGGCGTCGCACTGAAGTGCGGCGACTCGTATGTAATACGTTTTTTTTACGCTTATGGGAGGAGAAGTTATTTTACGGATCAATGTATATATTTTTGTTATCAGAATATCTTGCACAGTGGTGTTTTTTTTGTGTAAATTAGTGTAAATAAGTACTGCATTTATGCCTATTACATTTACTACAACAATTATTGCAAATAACGCAAAGCTAATTTTTTAAATTAATAACTGATCACAGGGACTGGGCAATAATAAAAGATCACAGGGACTGGGCAAATACTCGAACCGGTGAAACTTTCTGGTTTTGTATAAAAACAAAAGATAATCAAAATATTTTTATCTTGTGTTTTTTGTAACAATAGCGCAGACTTTTGCTGTTCGAGTTTTGGTTAACGCGTATTTTCTTCAATTTTACAAGACGACAGCGATTACACGGTGTATTGCTTTATTGATAACCGTTACACTACAGTCACTTATTAATATCTTAGTAAGAATGTGATTTTTCAAGCGGTTCCGTAGTGTAGTGGTTACACGCTCGCTTCACATGTGAGAGGCCCAAGGTTCGAGCCCCAGTAGAATCAAATTAGTTTATTTACGTTCTATGTTAACTTTTTGTTTTGATGTAGACATTAAATTTTAAAATAAATATGCTGTTTTATTGTAACTATTGTTATGCCCCCGGGTCGAAAGATCGGGGATATATTGTTTTTTTGCCTGTCTGTCCGTCATTATGTCATTCTGTCATCAAAACTTAAACCTAACATTAAAGTTTTGCAATAGCTTTTTAAATATTGAACATAGCAACTTGATATTTGGCATGCATGTGTATCTCCTGAAACTGCACATTTTAAGTGGTGAAAGGTCAAGGTCAAGATCATCCTTCAAGGTCAAAGGTAAAAAAACTAAAACATTAACCTTACATGAAAATTGTGCAATAACTTTTGAAATATTGAAGAAAGCAACTTGATATTTTGTATGCATGTGAATCTCATAGAGCTGCACATTTTGAGTGGTAAAAGGTCAAGGTCATCCTTGAAGGTCAAAGGTAAAAAATAATAACCTTACATTCAAGTTTTGCAATAACTTATGAAATATTGAAGATAGCAGCTTGATATTTGGCATGCATGTGTATCTCATGGAGCTGCACATTTTGATTGGTGAAATGTCAAGGCCAAGGTCATCCTTCGAGGTCAAAGGTAAAAAATAATAAAAAAGCGGCGCATTAGGGGGCATTGTGTTTCTGACAAACACATCTTTTGTTTGTTTTTATTATGCTCATGAAATATATGTGTGAGAGGGTGGGGGGTCGTAAACACATTAAAACTTCTACAATGTTTTCATATCAATGAGTACTCAACCCCTATCGTAAATGAGCAACGTAAGAATAAGTTCAGAATCATCTGCCCTTGAAGTTGAGAAAAATATGAAATTTATAAATAACGCCTACAAGAAGAAGCAGATTTTTTTTAAACCTACACAGTTCTGTTACATTAATGAAAACTGCACTCGGATGCCAGTAAAAAAAGGAAACCAATGTAAATAAAATGAACTATGAAATATTTGGGGGTTACAACACACAATCATAGATAATGGTTATTTGGGGTTTATAACACAACATCATAGATAATGGTTATTTTGGGTTATAACACAAAATCATGGTTATACCAGTATCTTTTTCTATTTTGTTTAAAATAATCGGCCAATATATTAATATTTACAGTAGAAAAAAATCGTTCCATGTAACTACATAGAGTGCCTTTACACTGAAATTCCCGACGCCCTTTGATGCTTTGCATCAATACTTATCTTGTACAATATATAAATGTTTGGATAATGCACACGCGCATAGTTTCAAAAACGAAATGATGGTTAAACAATGGTGTATTAGTTTTGTGGTAAAGAAAATGAGTCGAAGAGCCAACTAACATGATCATTATTCAGGTATGAATGTATTAATATTAATTGTAAATCGTATAATTGATATAAACATGTAAAATAGAAAACGTAAAATAAAGTTGACAAAAAATAATGTAATAAATTGACAAGTATGTAGAAATTGAGGGACAATTGACGAGGATGAAGAAATTGAAGCACAATTGTACAGTTTCATCACTAAACGTCATTTCTATAAAGTCATACTTATTCGCATTTATAAGGTCACAGTTCACGAAACGTATTGGCATGGACTAAACAGTTATATTAAGTTAAAATAATGGTATGTTTCAATATGTTTCAATATAAGATTTTGTTTTATAAAAGTATAAGTTATATTAAAGATATGACTTCACCAATGGCTCTGCAACTCGTGAAAAATAAATGTTAACATTCATGAAATGATACTACGATCTATCAAGGACATAAACACATATCAATCAAACCGTATTATTTTCAACATGATTGACATATTTAATATTTGTTTTGGGAAAAACAACACAATATTTGTTTGGATTTGCATGCAGTTGCAGAATGATCGTATGTCCTTTGAAGAACTGGGCAAGCTGTTGAAAGAGGTCAATCAAACGCTCGAAGAAGCAAAAAAGACCGGCAAACGTTTTTCTGAGATGGCGGAAAATACCTTGTCAAAACATCTGCAGAAATTGGATGCCACTAATCAGTTGGGGCTGAAACGCCTTAAAAAGAAGACAACAGTTGGGGAACAACGCCTTCATAGCAAGACGAAAGTTGGGGAACATCGCCTTGAAAGAAAGACACAATTTGGGGCACAGAGAATTGTGGGGCTGAAACGCCTTAAAAAGAAGACAACAGTTGGGGAACAACGCCTTCATAGCAAGACGAAAGTTGGGGAACATCGCCTTGAAAGAAAGACACAATTTGGGGCACAGAGAATTGAAAGCAGGACTCAGTATGGGGAACAACGCATCGAAGAAAAGACAAACGATGCCGATCAATGTATTGATAGCAAGGTACATGATGGAACACAACGCATCGAAATCAGTGTACAGCATGGCATTGAGCGCATGCAACAGGCAGCAAACAAAACTGCACAAGCAGACGAGCGAGACGAAGCAGGTTTGTAAACAGGTTTTGTTTTGCACACCAGTTCGTCTCAATATAAGTAATCCATTTACTAATTATCATTTCAAAAACAAAGTGAACCCAATTAGGATTTAAATTTGGCAAAAACTCCATATATTTCTTGCATAAAAAGACGTGTTTAGTTACACAATTATTTGTTCGTCAGCGTTATGATCTGGTTTTGGTGTTTTGTCTGTAAAAAGTGTGTATGTATTTAATTCTCTTTGAACTTAAAATATGTCTAATACTAGGTCACTTAAAAGGCACATAACTATGTCCTGCAATTAGTTAGAATAATAACCATTTTAAGTTTGCATATTATGTATCAATTGATTTAAAATGATAAGTAATATATGAGTTATAGGAAATGTTTACATATAACTATTACATATTACTAAATGAAACCTTGCCGTAGGAGCTTTGGTTTTTTATGTAATTTTTAAGACGCAACATTGTATATTTTTGTATATAGTCCGCAGTATAACACTAGAGGGGTTTGTTTACGATAAATGACTTTTTTCCGGCAATTTTAGATGGACATATTGTTAATGCTTTTAATCTGTACTGTTTACTGGTTTGCAGGCGTTGGTCAAATGCTAGGGTTAAGTTAAGTGTGCAACATCTATGCAGATAGTATATGTATTGTCCTCGTCGTCGTAGTTTGATGTCGGTGCGTAGACCTTGATGATGTTAATGTTGTGAGGTCTAGCTGAGATACAAATGGAAATTAGTCTCCTTGTGAATGGGATGCAACTGATGATGCTGTTGGCTACCTCCTTCCTAACGATGTAAGCAACCCGATGTTTGGCATTCTCTCCGATGATCCGTAACTTGTGTCATTCGTCCGTTGATGATTTTCCGAAGCCTTGCCACCTGGCCTCGGCTAGTAATAACATTTCCAAGCGGTAGTGTTTCAGCTCATGCTTCAATATGTGGATTTATCCGCATGCAAGGAGTGTTCTTACGTTTCACGTGTGTATGATTGGTCCCTTTGATGCCATCTTGATCGCTTGGTAAACTTTATTATCCTACTTGTCGCATCCACCCTGGGGACTCACAGTGGAGTGCGCGATCATGGTTATTCCAAGCCCTGACCGAGCCCGCTTTGTATTCTGTATTTTTAACCAGGTTTTCCGAAGGAAAAAACTGGTTATTAGATTGGCGAATGCGGGCGGGCTGGCTGGCTGGCTGGCGGGCTGGCTGGCTGGCGGGCTGGCGGAATAAGCTTGTCCGGGCCATAACTATGTCGTTCATTGTCAGATTTTAAAATCATTTGGCACATTTGTTTACCATCATTGGACGGTGTGTCGCGCGAAATAATTACGTCGATATCTCCAAGGTCAAGGTCACACTTTGAGTTCAAAGGTCAAAAATGGCCATAAATGAGCTTGTCCGAGCCATAACTATGTCGTTCATCGTCAGATTTTAAAATCATTTGGCACATTTGTTCACCATCATTGGACGGTGTGTCGCGCGAAATAATTACGTCGATATCTCCAAGGTCAAGGTCACACTTTGAGTTCAAAGGTCAAAAATGGCCATAAATGAGCTTGTCCTGGCCATAACTATGTCATTCATTGTGAGATTTTAAAATCATTTGGCAGATTTGTTCACCATCATGGGACGGTGTGTCCCACGAAAGAATCACGTCAATATCTCCAATGTCAAGGTCGCCACGACTAAAAATAGATTTAAAAAAAAAAAAAAACTTACAAAGGGGGTTAATTTTTTTTGGTCATTTCAAAAGTTCAGTTTGAGTTTTCTCCCTTTATCAGATTTTTTTTTCACAATGAAAACCTGGTTTTGTGACAATTTTGTCCCTTGTATATATTTTTTACTAAGGGGACTCCAGTCTCTTAATAGTCTGAATATCAAAGAGATGAACGCAAGCTTTGGAGTTGGGAACATAAAAAATACGTGCCCATACCAGTATTCGAGCCTTATTCTGTGAAAACTGGGCTTAATGCATTTGTGTAAAATGTCATCCGAGACTAGCCTGTGCAGTCCGCAAAGGCTATATACATTATAAATTAAAAGACTAAGATTAAAAAAAATGAAGGTATCAATTTGATTTGAATGTTAACCCCTTTGAATTTATTAATATATTCATTAAAATATAAGTACTAAATACAAGTAAATACAGAGTGCAATGAAAAGGTTTTATACTCACTGTTTGTCATTTGAAGGCAGTCATAGTTAAATCAGGGACAACTATCTGCTTGTAAGGTATTTTTCTAGTAAGAGTCTCTTTTAAACAAAAATCCAGTTGAGGCTAAAAGTTTTCTCCCAGATTAGCCTGTGGCGAATGCACAGGTTAATAAGGGATGACACTTTACACAAATGCATGAAACCCAGTTTTTACAGAACCTATTTTGTAAATGAAAGACAAAACTAGTGATTCCTGTTTGTTTCAATTTGTGTATTAGACATGCCTACCATGCACTCAGTGCCCTCCCTTGACCCAAGCGATGTGCCCGACCATTCCGTTGGTATATATACAGTAGGCCTCAGCCATAAACATGCCGTGTTTGGTGTTCCCGGAGATTCGTTTTGGGTGTCACGTTTTGTGATCCAGTAATGTTTGTTCCCAATCCAATAGTGCTGATAGTGCTTGCCATCATTTCATGTTGGCCTTATCATCATCAGAACAAAACTAGGATCTTGTTCTTAGAAATGAAAGTATTTTGTGATGTAACTTGTTTTTTAATGAATGCATCAGGCCCTAAAACAAGTCGTTAATTATAAATCACAAAACATCAGTTGAAATACTGGTATCGCTAAGTCTGGTCATGTTGCAGGGTTTTTCATTCCAACAAAACTTAATAATAATAAAAATAATTATGTAATGCCAGTATTTTTCGTTTATTGTAAGCCATATTAATTATACGATTCCCTCATTGTATAATTACTGACTGAAGTGATTTTGACGTGTTGATTTATTAGTTGTTCGCGTATCATCATGAAACTTGGTTAAAACATTGGTTTTATTTATATCTCAGATGAGTTTGCAAATGGTCCCGATCGGTCTAAAAACATGGCCGCCAGGGGAGGTGGGGCAGTTTTCCTTATATGACTATAGAGAAACCGTGTGAACACTGTAGAAGTCACATATTTACGCCCACGAAGGAGGGCATATAGTGATAGCACTGTCTGTCGGTCTGTCCGTCACACTTTTGCGTTTAGGGTTCGAAAAATGCTCATAACTTCTATGTCGCTAAAGATGTAATCTTCATATTTGGTATGCATGTGTATATGTACAAGGCCTTTCCATACGCACAAATTTTGACCTCCTTGACCTTGCACTTAGGGTCCGCGTTTAGGTTTTGAAATCCGCGTTTAGGTTTTGAAAAAGCGTTTTTCGGGGGCATATGTCTTCCGATGGAGACAGCTCTTGTTTGCCTAATCATCATTGAACTAAGTCAAGTAATTGGTTTATTGATATCTCGGACAAGTTGGAAAATGGCTCAGATTGGTAAAAAAACATTTTTTAGCTCACCTGATCTGTCTTTGTCCGTCGTCCGTCAGTCCACATTTGGTTTGTAAACACTCTAGCATTCACATTTCTCAAGCATTATTTATCAAAGTTGCTGAGAAGCTATATGGCCACAAGATCTCAGTCAAGTTTGATAATGAGCAAAATAGCTTAATAAATGCCAGAATTATTGCCCTTATATTGTCAAAATGTTCATGATATTATAAAAAATCCGTGTAAACACTCTAGAGGTCACAATTCTTCTGTTTCAGTTTGTATTAATCTTGGTCATAATATTTATTTCTGTAAGCAAAGTTTGATGTTTGGTCATGAGGAGTCAAAATATTAGTCACCAGGTCAAATCTTACAAAGACCTCGAAAACACTCCATACGATAGAGTTTTAGTTCAATAATGATGAAACTTGACCAGGTTGTTTGTCTGGACAATATCTAGGTCAAGTTTGACGTTTGGTAATGTGGGCACAAAGTCTAGGTCATGGGGTCTAATCTTACAAAAACATTGTACACAGACTAGAGGCCATAGTTTTGGTCCAATAATGATGATACTTGACAAGGATGTTTTTCTTGATGATATCTGATACAATTTGAAATTGGGTTATGTTGGGTCAAAATCTTGGTCACGAGGTCCAAATCTTACAAAAACCTTGTAAACACATGTAGAATTAGCATTACTTGCAAATGTTTGCATGCAAAAAAACCATGCAAATAGACAATACTCAATCAGAATAAATCATTTGTTCACACAGCAAAAGTAAACAGCAACGAACCAATCAAATATGCTCTAGAGTACTGAATTTTCAACTAAGCAATGGAAAAGGCCTTGTAAAAAAAGGTGAGCGAACTAGGGCAATCTTGGCCCTCTTGTTATAAGGATTGGAGTTAGTGTTCGTGTGTCGTATGAATAGATATCGTTGCAGGAAATTAAAATGAAACAATTAAACAAAATTGTGTCTGTGTCGTATGAACGAATCTGCACTAAAAATAAATTTAGATTCACATCTTACATGCAATCTGGCGATTTTGACTGTACAGACATTTTCGATTTCAAAATTAAATATCTGGCTTATTTCGTATTTGTCGACACATGTTCTTTTAACTTTAATTTTAATTTATATTGAAATATCTGTATAATAAGTTTTTTACATATTTTATATAAATTCGTAAATATTTGACAAAAGCGTGCATACTCACTTTAACACTAGGTTAAGCCGTTTACGTATACACGTTATTATATTGTTTAGTAACCCAATACTCCAAATACTAACGCCCGCGTTTAAATGAGATCAACATTTAATAATTTAATAATCATTTTTATTATGCTTGTGTATATATATATATATATATATATATATATATATATATATATATATATATATATATATATATATATATATATATATATATATAATAAAAATGATTATTATATTGATTATAATTACAATGTTGCAGGTCGTTTACTGGAGCAGGATGAAAAGCTCTTAGGTATATGTACAAGTTTCGGCAGAAAGTCACAACAATTAAAGGATGAATGTGAAATTATTTGTAAACGTGTTAGGAAGATTACAGAAGTGTTGAATGTCTATGCTGCTTTTCAAGAGACTGATGAATCCATCGTTATTTTCATCGTAAGTGTAAAAGCTGTATCGGATGAAATTTCAAAGAATCTTACGGACCTTGGCATTCGTTTTATTGTGAAACAACTGGATTTTAATAACTCTTTAATTTCTAATACAAAGTTATCGGTTGCATTTCAAATTAAAGACAGTGAAGTAGAATTGATTCGGACATGCATTTCTAATAATGCAGATCGTTTAATGGCGAAACATAAGTATCTGAGTATTGTAGAAGGCTGCTACCATAAACGTGAGTGCGGCGTCGCTATTGATTCAAGCGCATGCAAATATGAACCAAGACTGGCTCTATATGTACTTGCAAAGGGATATATACCAATTGATGAAGATCCTTTTGAAAAATCATATGATGGTATACAAGTTGAAGTTAGAGAAGGGGTTTTCGTCCCATTTGTAAATACATCCAATGAATATCATGATCATGTACGTATGGGTTGTGCGATTCAGCGTTGTTTGAAAGGTACTCTTGGTTTGTTTATTGAGCACAATATATACGGTCTTTGCGGTTTGACGTGTGCTCATGTTATGCTGTCAAAGGAAGAACATGAAAGATGTAAGCAAATCAATGGACGAATTCACTCTGATTTATTGTTAAATGATTGTGAAGTTTACCAACCAGAACATCCGCACGGACTAGGAAGCCTTGTAGAGGCAATATACAAAGAAGGCAACTGTTTTCAAACAGGAATTGACATCGCCCTTGTGGAAATTAAACAACGTCATCCAATTGATGGCAAATTTCCAAGCAGTATAGACGGAATCAACAGCGAATCCACAGGTATATATGTTGTTTTATAATGAGTGGATACTTATATCTTTAGCTACAATTAATATACATGTATCCACATATTCCCTATTGCTTTATATTATGTTTTATTTGATTTTAGAGATCACTTTTGACTTTGCATCAGGAAAAGCACTTACACCAAATTTAAACAATGGTCGCTGTTGCAAATTTGGACAAATGTCGGGTTATACGGAAGGCACATTGATCAACAAGGAACAAAACAGTGTCGCTAGAGACGTCCTCGAGGTTCTCGGATATAAATTTGTTATCTACAATCAATTAAACGTGAAGTCATTCACAGACTTATTTGCAAAACCGGGTGATTCGGGTTCACCCGTGTTCGTCAAAGACGGTGATGGCGAACCGGCATGTATAGGAATTGTCGTTGGAGGAAGAACATGCGATGGCGTTGTTTATGTAACGCCTATAAATACAATTTTACAGGAATTGGGCATTTCACAACTGAAGTCTTTCATTGCTAATCGTTTCGAAAGATTGGAAGCAAAAGTTAATTCAATTGATCAAAAACTCGATTTTTTAATAACGAAACTGACATCAAGCACAGGAACACAGTAAGCTACCGGTATGTTAAATGCATGTTTAATGTTGTATGTATACTTAATTGTATGTTATTATTTGTACGATATATATCATTCTTTCGGGCTCTTATTCAGTTTTCCCATGGATGTAACGTTGTTATCAATATTGACCCGAAACGTCGATGTTATTGTTTTGGATAGTTACCGGTAAGTATAATTTACAAACATACACAATGAACAATTACATTTCCAACCAAACTTAATCGCGTTTTGCATATCGGGATTTCAAAATCCTTATTGAGTCAGTAATCATTTATGTTGTGATTTAAACATAAATTTGATTTCGTTGATTAAACACGTACGGTTTTAAACGACAAGTAACTTCTGCTGGGCATGCACATAAGTGAGCTTAATATTTATCATTGAAATGCACTTTTTGTAAATTCGAAATTAGAAACTTTCTTGTTCAAGATCGAAATAAGACTCTGTCTTGTTTATTCGGTTTTAGCTGATATTTGGAGTTATTGGGGCAGTGTGAATCGAATTTCCTGCTTGATAATATGATTTGGTTGTGCAAAAAGTGTGAAGATACTTCTCAACCGTGCAACACGTGTCATGACGGACATTGATAAAAATGAGAAGGGTGGAAGTTACGATGTCACTGTCAATGTTTGACTGAAAGGGAAAAATGACGAAGTCATGGTTTTGTCAAAATCGGTTCGTGGAGCAATAGCTACGTCAAATAAAAGCAAGTACGCTGATAAAGCCCCATTAAGAAATTATTTAGCGTGCGCTTAAAAAACACGATTCGAACAACACATGTAATATGGCATGCCTTCGTAGCATTCAACGCACATAAAATGCTTTCGTTAAGCGAATTACATCCATTGGGTCATACGCAATGAGTGGCTCGTATAAATTTGATTATTATTTGAGGGATGCATGTGAACCGCCTGAAAAAGTTGAATTGTTTGCTTTCGAATCGTTTACTCGTGCGGCAAATGAAAATATTAGCCTGTTAGCGAGTCTATCAACGCATTTAAACTTGTTGAGGTTTATGATGAGAGCGTCGATACAATTCTATCTGACAGAGTGACTGACATTTTTAGCACGACTATTATATATGAAATATATATAGTGGAGCTATCCTACTCACCCCGGCGTTGGGATGTTTTAAGCTTGCGAACCACCTCAGTTATTTTCTATGTCCCTTCATATATTGCTTTCTTGTTTTGAATACTTTTTTACCAACATGACCCCAATCTATAAACAAGAGCAGACAGCTGTATCAAGCATTTTGTAAAGATGGTGGCCCTTTTTTCTCTTAGAATAAGCATAGTATTGATAAATCTATGTTAATGTTTGCGTACCACCTCACACATTTCCTATGTCCCTTGACATATTGCTTTCATATTTTACATACTTCTTTACCAACATGACCACAATCTATAAACAAGAGCAGACAGCTGTAACGAGCATTTTGTAAGAATTATGGCCCTTTTTCCACTTAGAATATGCATATTATTGATAAATCTATGTTAAAGTTTGTGTACCACCTTTCCACTTAGAATATGCATATTATTGATAAATCTATGTTAAAGTTTGTGTACCACCTCCAATTTTTTCTATGTACCTTGTAATATTGCTTTTTAATTTTGCATAGTTCTTGACCAACATGACCCCAATCTATAAACAAGAGCAGACAACTGTATCAAGCATTATGTACGAATTATGTTCCCTTGTTATACATAAAGAATTGAAAATTTGGTTAAGTTTTGTGTTTAGTTTTTTTTTTCTAAAGTATCAAAGCTATTGCTTTCATACTTGCAACACTTACTTACTATCATAAGGGGACTGTGCAGGCAAAGTTATGTAACTCTGACTGGTATTTTGACAGAATTATAGCCCCTTTTATACTTAGATAATTAAACATTTGGTTAAGTTTTGTGTTTTGGTCCATTTTACTCCTAAAGTATCATAGCTAGTGCTTTCAGACTTGGAAAACGCACTAACTATCGTAAGGGGACTGTACAGGGCAAGTTGCATAACTCTGGTTGGCATTTAAACGAACTTATGGCCCTTTTCTGTCTGCGTAACTTTGAATATTTTGTTAAATTTTGTGTTAAGATCCACTTTACTTCTAACGTATCAAGGCTATAGCTTTCAAATTTCAAATACTTTCATACTACCATGAGGGTACTGTACCTGGCAAGTTGAATTTGACCTTGACCTTTGAATGACCTTGACTCTCAATGTCAAATAAATAAATTTTGCCCAAATTGCAATCACTTCTTTATTTTCGATCAGATTTGATTCATACTTCGACAAAACAACACTTACCTGACATACCACAATGGACTCCGCCAAAACCATCCCTCACGCTCCACCCCAGAACCCCCCCCCCCCCCCGACAAAAATAAATAATTTTCTTTTTTTTTCTTATTTTTGAAAGATCATCTTATAAATGACCACATCCCCATACCCCCCTCTCCAGCTCCTCTCCGCCCCCATCCAAAAAGAATATTTGTTTTGAAACATGTAAAAAAAAAACAAATATTTATTTATTTTATTTTGGAAGGACCGTCCAACCATCTCACCCATGCTATTGCTATCAAAGTTAAAATACAATATTATTAGTTTGTTTTATGTCTTTACAAATTTTCAAGAGATTGTGGAAAATATACTTGAACTCAGAATCCTCTATAAAGTACAACTTCTTTAAAACATAAACGATCATTATGTTTCAATTATGGTTATCTTCCTCTTAGAATATAACTATATATCCTTGACCTTATTGAATATGAACAATTTCCCCATGATGGCTTACGTTAAACTGTCAAGAACACGAATAGTCGAGCGCGCTGTCTTCTGACAGCTCTTGTTTTGAAAGGTTTTGACATAGAAGTCAATGAAGGTACAGTTTAAGACGGTATTGCGTAAGGCTAGACCATTGTGTAGCAATTGACCTAGCTTGCATGAACAAACTAATATTGAATGTTATGACGCACAATTAACAAGAAAAGAAGATAATTGCTACTTAAGTCAAAAATGCTTGTGTAGTATTTACTAAGAGTTTTAAAAAGTTGTTGCGATTGAAAAGTAACTCACGGACCTGGCTAACTTTGAAACCTTGGTAAGTTTGGGGTTATTCAGGATTAGTAACCGTCAAGGTAACTTGATTGTATAAACACGATATACCGCAAAGTTATCAAACCTGGAATAATGGCATTTAACCGCCGGTAACTTTAACCAAACAAATCCCATAATTCTCTTTATAATGACGTATATTTCGCGCCAAGTGTCAAACTACGATTTTGTAAACAATCAAAATGGGTCAGGTCAGGTAGAAGCGAACCAATATGGTAAAGAACCTTTCAATTCAATAATATATTGTTTTCACCAATGAAACAATACATACATTATTTATGTTAAAAACAATGTGCTAAAAACGAAATATAAATAATAAAGCTAGTTGTACATGTCTGCGGTTTAAATACTAATTCTTATGTAAACAATCAACAATCGTTAGTATTTATTCAGTAAGTATTAAACAAAATTATTATCTTCAACATATTGTAATGAATAGCGACATGTGTTACGTTTATCCAATTCACTTGTAAATTAATCTTAAAAATAAATAAAGTGTACATTTCAACTATGAGTTCATCAAGTTATTAAAAGTGTTTACAAACATATAAAAGGGCATGAAAGAGTTCACGGATGAGTGGATGGTCCGTTCATCCCGGAGATGTTCAACATCAACAGAGACGTATCTACGTCTCTGACATCAACTAGAGAAAAAGTTTGAATGATGACGGGATTTGCATCATTAAGTGGAATCCCTAGTGCTTTAAACTGCGAGAGAGCGCTTGCATGGACGCCTATTGTTCGTGTTGTTGAAACTGATGTTACATATACATGGTCATCGTATTATGCTTATTCTTCTAATTTGGGTTTAAGTTTCGGTTTAATGACTGCATTATAAAATAACCTATTTATGCGAAATTACGATTTTAACACATTCAAATCACAACGTTGAGTATGATTGAGTTAAGATTAATTCCGAAAATCAGTGTGTCTCTAGTCCATTTTTTTCCGAATTTTAATTGAAAAAAATGCGAGCCTTTTTGTCGTTTTAATATAAACGAGACTAGTTTCACACATCGACATATTTGAATCGTCCATTTATCACAATGTCCTTCTTTCATACAATGCATTGTTTTTTATCATTACCAAAGCCATAAAAATATCGCATAACTCATAAAATCATCTGCAGAAGTTGCTTTCCGATTTAATTCGTGTTAGAGATGTGTCAAGTATATGATGGTAAAATAGCTCCATGCAGGAATTTGGAATGTCCCAATTTGTACACATTTAGTATACGCTCATTTGTCTGTTGTGTTATGGAATGTGTACGATTCTTTGTTTATGTATCTTTATATATTAAATTATTTTCTTGTACAATTAAAGCATTTCGTATTGACAAATAAAACATTGTGCAAGTTTATACATGTTTTATGCTGAAATCTGCAAATTTAACCGAATTTACCAACGGCTATTATTTGATAAACTGATCCGGTTCATTTGAACAGCAGTAATGTATAGTAAATGACTTAGTCAAATGACTAAGTCGAAACCACATCTGCTTCATACTTTGCATGCATGGCCATCGTAGTATCAGCTTCTTCCTGGTTCTTATTGAGTTCTGTTAGAACGAAACAACCATATATTGTTACTTGAATACAGGTTGCATTTCTTCCACCGTTAAAATATAGAGTTTGATTGGTTTTCAGTTCGTTGTTAGCGTGTTCCATCAAGTTTCCAGTATAGTAATCTATTAGCCGTTTCGTGTGTGCATCGCTTTTTGACGATGCTGGAAAAACTACAACGGGCAAGACATGGTCAGGGGTGATAACCCCAAAAAAGGGTTAGGGTTAGGGGTAGGGGTCGGGTTAGGGTTGGGTTTAGGCTAACCCTAACCCGACCCCTAACACTAACCCTTACCCTAACCCTCTAACCCCCCCCCCCCCTTGCGCAATACCATACCATGCCTCGCCCGTTGTCGTTTTCCGCCTCCCTGCTGGAACAGCGTCGTCTAAGGTTTGATAACCAGTAAAAAAAATCTTCACAATGGGGACCTATGTAAAAGACCGAGCCAGTCCGATTGAGATAACTCGATTTTTCAGTTACTTCCCTTGGCATTCGCCACTGCGTAGGAGATTGCTCGTTGATTTTCCTTGATAACATTCTCCTAGCAGAGTTGTCGTTCGTGTTGATAAAGGTAAATATTAATGGAACAGCATATCCTGGGGAAACAGATTCAATAAGTGTATCAGAACGTTAATTTAAAGTTAGTAATTTTACATCCATTTTATTTTTATGGACCAATGAAACAACTATATATTTTCTCTATTTTGTTAACCAGGTTTTCCGAAGGAAAAAACTGGTTATTAGATTGGCGAATGCGGGCGGGCTGGCTTGCTGGCTGGCTGGCTGGCGGGCTGGCTGGCGGGCTGGCGGAACAAGCTTGTCCGGGCCATAACTATGTCGTTCATTGTCAGATTTTA
Organism: Dreissena polymorpha; assembly: GCF_020536995.1. NCBI lineage: Eukaryota > Metazoa > Mollusca > Bivalvia > Myida > Dreissenidae > Dreissena > Dreissena polymorpha. The sequence continues at coordinate 132,970,911 of NC_068356.1, read as the reverse complement.
AAATCATTTGGCACATTTGTTCACCATCATTGGACGGTGTGTCGCGCGAAATAATTACGTCTATATCTCCAAGGTCAAGGTCACACTTTGAGTTCAAAGGTCAAAAATGGCCATAAATGAGCTTGTCCGAGCCATAACTATGTCGTTCATTGTCAGATTTTAAAATCATTTGGCACATTTGTTCACCATCATTGGACGGTGTGTCGCGCGAAATTATTACGTCGATATCTCCAAGGTCAAGGTCACACTTTGAGTTCAAAGGTAAAAAATAGCCATAAATGAGCTTGTCTGGGCTATAACTATGTCATTCATTATGATATTTTAAAATCATTTGGCACATTTGTTCACCATCATGGGACGGTGTGTTGCACAAAAGAATCACGTCAATATCTCCAATGTCAAGGTCGCCACGACTAAAAATAGATTTGTTTTAAAACAAACTTACAAAGGGTGTTAATTTTGTTTGTTCATTTAAAAAGTTCAGTTTGAGTTGTCTCCCTTTATCAGATTTTTTTTCACAATGAAAACCTGGTTTTGTGACAATTTTGTCCCTTGTTGGTTTCTTTATTTTCTTTCCGAGGGCTTGAATAAATCTTGGCGGCGCAAATTTTCTATCGACGAACTTGCATATGTTCATAGAAAATGTGCAAGTCACCTCTTTTTGTTTCGTTCGTCAGCAGAAGCGGTTACCATGGTGTGGTTGTGTCAAGGTCTCGGAATCAGAAGTGAGATTTGAGTGTCAGGTGAGAACCAGGTGTACCAGCCCTCACTTGGGAGCTGCTGCAAAGCGAAAAAGTACTATCTCTACCCCGATGGGGTGTTAAAACTAACGTCTGCGTTCAAACATTTGGCATCCGTGTAACTATTTCACATATGTTGTAGACATTTAAAACGCATGTTAAACATACCAAAGCTGAAAACTCCGACGTGCCATTGAGCAAAGTAAAGCCGCTTCTAATACTTCGAATTTTAGAGTTATGTTTATGCGTGCAAGTAACTATTCTTGCAACAACAATGGGTAGCCCATTGGAACTGGATCTGTACAAATCATATCCATTTAAAACTTTTCACGTTTTGGTAAATTGATAAAATAAAAAATGTTTCAAATTCGCAAATTGTCGTTGTAGTTATATTTGTTGGGAAACAGTAATACTGAACATTTACCATTCTCTAAAATATCAATTATATGCATCTTCTCTCGATTTAAAAACCTGAAAATTATAAAGCGTTGCAACGCGAAACTATTAAATAATTTGGAGAGTGCTGTTGTTGTCGTTATAGTTTGTGATACAACGAGGACTGCTTATATAAGGTATAAAAACATCACTCAGTGTATGAACACGGATGGCCGAGTGGTCACAGCGATAAACTTTTACTTCAGCGGTCAGTGGTTCAAGCCCAGTTGAGGGTTACTGTGTTCTGTTTTTAATTTTATTCTTGGTTTTACTGGAGCTTTTTAGATCCAATGTTTACATTTATCCAAATAAAGCATTTTAATGACAAACTTCAATACATGTCAAAATCTGGGAAAAGACCCCTTTAAGTCTCTTCATGTATACCGTATAACAAAGCTTTATAGTTACATATTGATATGTATATCACTTCAGTGGATGCATTCATTTACAGTATTAACAGCAAAATAGAGCATGAACCATATGTATTCATTACACTTTCTTTTAAAATCATTGTCAGCAACCAAATCGTAAAGATCAAGTCTTGTGTACGTAGATCGCACCATTATTTGTTATTTTGATATAGATACGTGTTAATTTACAGTAGCGCCCTTTAGGTAAATTATCTAACCAGTTGTTAAATGCTTTGACTGTAGCGAGCGACTTTGTTTGCGAGTTTCACTTTCGTGTTTTGCAATAATTTTAAATAGCGTACTTTTTTGGTATTGATGTAAGGCATTGTTTCATTATCATTACAGATTTCCGTCGTCGTTTGGTGGAACATTACAATGACACTTCGAGCAATGTGCCTCTTTCAGTATTGGATCAGAGTCTTGATAAACGTATAACCGATATATATGCAACGCCGAAAATGCACCGGTTTGATAAAGCAAGTGATGGGAAACGTGTTAAAAAGGAGCAAGTACTGACATACAAGGAACTCTTTTACACAAACGACACAAAGTCAAATCGACGTGTATACGTACAAGGCGAGCCCGGCAGCGGCAAGTCAACGTTTGCAGCCAAGTTAGTTCATGATTGGTGCGACGAAAATCAGCCTTCAACGGCAGTTCCCAACAAAAATGCATCGTTTGATGACGTGTTAATCATTCAAAATTTCCCGTTCATTTTTTTCCTCTCGTTGGGAGAATCAAGAGGTCAGACCGAAGTAACGCATATGATAAAGAAACAAATCATCGACACAATGTATTCTGAAGAAAAACGTGATGTCATGTACACTCTTTTACTCAAAATAATAGAGACGGAAATATGCCTTGTAATACGTGACGGTCTAGATGAATGGGTGGCTCCTGACGGTAGTAACCTTGCTGAACCTTCTATGGCGGGATTCTCAAAGGACAAGTGCGTGGTTCTTACAACTTCTCGACCATGGAAACTTGCTGATGAGCGTATCAAGAATTCACGGATCGACATCCTCGTTGAGATCGAGGGTATTAGCGATTCATATACATTTAGTAAAAGAGTACTGCGGTGCATACTTGACAAGAGCAAGGATCTTAAGACAACCGCGAGGGAAATAAGGAGCTTCATAGAGAAGCGTCGGCTGACCTGGTTATCAAATTCACCGATGTTGTACACACTTGTTATTTGCACGTGGGTGGACACTATGGAGGAGGAGGAACATTTGAACGGATCTTCATTGTGTGCATTGTATACTACTTTTCTTGAGAGCCTGTGTAAGAAGGCGAACGATACAATTGGCTTTTTTAACGATTTAAACCCTCCTCATGTGAAGTGTTTTTCAAGAACAAGTTACCTTCGGCCTATCATTCAAAACGTAGATGTCATTTCAAAAGCTGCTTTTAATCTTTTGTTTTCTCCTGAGAAGGAAAAGTCTATTGTATTCAACGATCAGGAATTGTCAAACTATCTTACACCATCTGAACAAGAGTTTGCTCTCAAAGCGGGACTGATATCAAAACGGAAAACCAAAAGAGCTTTAAATTCGTCCATCTCATTTATCCACAAAAGCATGCAGGAATTCCTGGCTGCTTATCATATTGCCCACAATGCACGTTTGATTGATGACGTCATTTCTGCATATCTGGGATGTCATTCGAATGCATATCTCGACATATCCCAGGTGTTCATATTCCTATGTGGACTGAGCGTATCGGCAGCCAATACGCTATCTGGCATTATACATGAACATGATAGTAAAATAATAGACGCACGTGGTGTTCCATTACTTTCATTAGAACAAGATGATTTTCAAAGCATCATAGAGGCAGGATACAGAGAAGCTGTTTCAAATGATCAAACTGGCATTCTCCTCAGACTCAGTCACTTTAATATCGGTGGGGACAACTTAATCGACATATACAACATATGGAGAGAAAACAAGTCCAATGTCCTGTCTTTGGAAATACATGTATACGACGAAACGGATCGTGCCATACATAGTTCAGCTACACATAGCGAGCCAACATCGCAGGTTGAGTTTGACCTGTCATCGTGCCCCAATCTGAAATATTTGGTACTTTTTGGAAGCGGCATACAAATACAAGGTAATATATACAACAAAACAACATAGTAGGATTTCGATCAAGTTCTTTATTTCTCAAAAATGAACAATCAATAAGAATATAATTGAAATTTATATCAGAGTGTTTAATTTTGTTATGCTATTAAAATCAATAGTTCATAAAGCTATTCTATACATGCATAATAACGTACTATCATCGGTATACATAAAGTGGAAATAATAATAATATCCCGTATCACGTATATGATGTCAAATGCACTTTCCTGAACTGGATCAATTACATGTTTCTTGTTTTGACCATTATTTTTCTGGAAATACACACCGTGCTTTTGAAACTGTTGATCATAGACACCATTGCGCTTGCATAATGATACTTTTACAGGTACGTGTTTTTACAACTGTTCGTGCAGTCTTAATTGTAGTTTGTGCCGTTATCTTAATGTGGTTTTCACAGATTTTGATATGTATCGAAATTTGGTGTTAAATGTTTTATTGATTAATGTAAACATTGGATCTAAAAAGATTTATAAAAAAAAAACAAGAATAAAATAAAACAATATCCCTCAGCTGGGATCGAACCAATGGCCCATGGAGTAAAAGTCCAACTATTAGACCACTCGGCGATTCGCCATCATACAAAGAGTGTTGTATTTTATACTTAATATAAGCAACCCTCGTAGTTTCACAAAACATAACGATAACATGCATATTATGGATATTTTAAAGCATGGTAAATGTGCATAATTACTGTTTACTCACCAATATCATAACTACAACGAGAATTGCGAATCGGACTGTTTTTAATTATGTCAAATTACCAAAAGGTGGCAAGGTTCCTTTAAGATTTAAGAAAATATTATTGAAAATGTATGAATTTGATGCTAACATATCACGTTGCGTGCAGCATTACCGTGTATATGAATGGCTGATTACATCGAATTTTTGCCAAGAACACAGGCTAATTAAATAAAGTAATTATGATGGTTTTCACATAACCATTAGCCGCATACAAGCTGCAATTAATGCACAGGTTTAAATGCTTATGAACAATAGTTTTAAAAAGTTATTTGAACAAAACACCACTTACCGGTGTGTCAACATCCATTAACATCGATTTGTAAACCCCATAAAGTCATTTGATCCTGCACCCTGGTACAGCACTATTTTTATCCGAAATCCAGAGTTACCTTATGCAAAAACATTCAGCTATGTGAAAAATATATGAATTCGCTGTTATTCCAACTACATGCATATTGGTTGTTGATGTCGAATTTCTTTTTTGTGTTAAAAATTAGGTTTGTGATTAATAAGAAAACATATATACACGTCGTTTCGGGAGTCATTTAAAACGTCAGTCTTTCCCGATTCTTGCAAAAATAGGACGAAGTGATACAGTTGGGTTTCGTAACTATGAAGAATATTTGGAAATGTGGAGATTCTTATTTTTTTAAGGTAAATTAATGTAAAAATCGTTATGTTTTCATACGAAAAGATACAAATTTTCAGTTATCAGTGTAGATATATGTTTTACACGCGTAATTAACCGCCATAATAAATGTAATTGCAATATATAATTCAAAATACAATAACATACTCATCTGATTTATTGAGATGTGTTTTGAATAATTTATTTCGGATATAATCAATATATATCTATTTAAAATTCATTGTTCGATTAAGAGGTGTCTCTCAGCCTTAAATCAAAGTGTTTTGTGTCATGTTGGGTACGATACAATCCATATTGGGAGTAATTCTGTGATAAAACTACATAATTCAATCCGTCAGTACGCCCACCTTATAGTTGGAAATGTAATTGTCTTAGAAGAACTAACATACTTTATTGTTGTTTTTTGTGTTTACAGTAACTAGTGCGTTATGTTAAAATTACCTCAGTTTACACTAGCGAAGAAACGGAACATTCTACGAATGAATGGCCTATTTATTAAACATGTGAATGACAGTAACTTCTACAAAGTATTGTCAATGCATGTATAGTGGAAAGGTCGGAACGCAGTTACAACGTATCGTTTAAATAACTTAATAGCTGGTTTATTTAAATGTTATTACGAACCAAACAACGTCATTTAAAATGCTTATTGTGAAAAATATCAACGTAAGCAGTGGGCACCTAACCAACCAATAATGACAAGGGACGTTTAAAAAAAAAACATGTGCAAAGCCCGACATATTGTTAAAAATACGTCCGTTTTATCATATGTAAGCTAGCGATGGAACAGGAAATAACATAAATGTGTTTCATATCCGTTACAAATGCACATTCACAGTTACTACTGCATAGTGTTAAAAATACTTAAGTTTCTTATAAGGTGTACACTTTCGATGAAACATGTAATTATATTAATGGCTCCTACTTGTTAAAAATTTACGCTGGTCCTTTACTACCATTCATTGATTTTTTGCATCTCTGAAAACGAATGAGCATAATACAATTACGGGCTTTTTAAATTGCTTTACGTGATCGGTGAGGTGATTCCTATGATTATTGGTATGAAACGGAATCTTGATTATGCCGACCTCCTATTTTAAGAAGTTGATGTGTGTTGGCCAGATTACAATACGGGATTTTGTAATATCTTTCTTAATCTAGAATCGTACTTGTAATATCGTGTTCTCATTAAGAGCACGAAATCTCGACCGATGTAAATGCGAAAAGAACGAAAACACGATATGAAACCGTGATATTTCATTTCGCAAATTCGCATTGGGTTTACTTGAGTTCATATCGTATTTAAGCACTATTTTGTCATACACAATCATTTAACATAATCGTGTGCGCTAAAATATATTCGAGGTATGAAAAATGCGATTTGTGAATGCGAACATAAGATGGAAGATCGCAAGATTACGGTTTGTGGTTAATACGATTCGAGATCGCGAGATACATTGCGCAACATTGATTTTTGTGTTGCTGTTGGTTTGACATTTTTTAGCTTTTGATAAATAAGGGCGAGATCGCGAAACGAATTTAAGAGAGCAATCGACTTATTTTAATGCATGATCGTGTTATTTATGTCAAGACCTCTCTAGGCAATTACGCATTGTTGCATCGCTCAACCTTCATTTCATTTTATGACCGGTTCTTGTTCTTGTACTCTCGCGTACAAACAGAAGTTATTGAAAGTTAATATAAGTTAGGGTGACAGTTAAAGTATTATTCAGCTCACCTTAGTATAACGTGCTCATAGTGAGCTATTGTACTTGCCTTTTGTTCGTCGTTCGTCCTGCGCCGTGCTTCATCCGTCGTCAATATTAAATTGTTCACACTTTTGGACAAAAACTTCATGAATCCTGGTCAACACGTTTGTCTCAAAAATATCTTGGCCGAGTTGGAAACTGGATCACGTGTAGGCAAACATTAGATCACTATGTCAAATTATACAAACGGCTTATAAACACTCTCGAAATCACATTTAAAGTCGTACCTTTATGATACTTAGTAAGAACATTTGTTGTAATGACGTCTCCATTCACTTTCAACATGGTTTGTGTTTGTCGAACGAAAACATGGCCGACCGGGGGTTGGGCAATTTCATCAATTTGCTATAATTTAACAATGATACTCTAGAGGCCTCATTTTAGTCTTATTTTTTAAGATACTTGTTTAGAACATTTATTTTATGGTATCTCTTCCGAGTTAAACAATTGTTTGGTCCCTTTGAAAACATGACCGCAAGGGAAGCGATACGGATTTCCGTAAATGGTCATAGTGACACATTGTTAATGCGCTATTAATGCGCTATTAGCAAATCTTATTTTCCAATCTGTATAAAACATTTTAAAACATGTGTCCCTATGTACTAAATTATTGTGCCAATATTTAAAACTATGCTACTTGACGTAAAAAATAGGTTCATAGTTCAAAATAAAAAGGGTCACAATAAAGGGGCCTTCTTCACGTTTTTCTTTAATGACAAAATTATAAAAATTGTTTCATATTCGCAAATATTCGTTTAAGTTATAATATTTTTGAGGTAACAGTAATACTCAACACTGAGTAAAAATGTACATTTTGTTCACTACGTTTATGGCTGCGTGATGCACTTGTTTAGGCTTTATAAATACGCCTTATTTTATTAACACGCGATAAGAATTTATTAAGATTATTTTTCTATTATAAAGATTTTAACAATTTTTATTTATGTTTCTATATACTTTATTAGCCAACTATTTTTTGCCGATTCGTATTTAAAGGGGCCTTTTCACAGATTTTGGCATGTTTTGAAGTTTGAAGTTAAATGCTTTATATTGATAAATGTAAAAATTGGATCTAAAAGGCTCCAGTAAAAAATCAAGAATAAAATTTAAAAAAAGGACAAGAATGTAGACCGCATCAGGGCTAGAACCAGTGATCCCCGGAGCCCTGGAGTAAAAACCAATTAGACCGCTCTGTCGTCATGCCAAGTATATATGAAAGACGTATTTTATACTTTATATAAGTAATCTTCGTTACGTAGTTTCACAAAATTAAACGACAACAACAGAACTCTCCAAATAATTCAATCGTTTCGCGTTGCATTGCTTTATAATTTTCAGGTTTTTAAATCGTCTAAAGATGCATAAAATGGCTATATTAGACCATGGCAAATGTTCAGTATTACTGTTTTCCTCACAAATATCATAACTAAAACGAAAATTTGCGAATCTGAAACAACTTTTTTCAATGTTGTCAATTTACCCAAACGTGAAAAGATCCCTTTAATAAGAGCACGTTACTAATTATCAATCGTATCATATCTGGAAGTATTTTACTTACAATTGCAGTTGTAATGTTACAACTTATAGGAGACGTAATTTTTATGAAGCGTTTTTTATAAAACTGTATGGGTTTCTCCCTTAGATAATGAAATTTATTTGAAAATTATTTATGTTGAATAAGTCGTTTTTAAACGCTAATCAACCATTTAAAACAATAAAACAATTTAAAGTGTGTTGAACATGTTTAAAGACGGATATATGAGAAGTCTTTTTTTTCAAATAAAAACATTAAAAGACAAGCATATACTGACAAGTATGTTATATTCGTCCATGGTATCCACGTAATTATGCATGGGCTTATACATACATACCCATATAAATGATAGTAAACAGCAAAACAAAATCATGAGCAACGAAAATATCAGAGTAAAAATGTATAAACCGTGTACCACATTTCTTTAAACGTGATTAACATGTTGAGGATTTGTTATCTACGTTTTAAGTTGATTACAATGTCCATCTATGCAAAGTATTTTTTTTTATTTTAATATGTATTCATATTCATATGTTTGTCATAATTTCGAAGTTCTGATTGCATGTTTAAATTATACAAGTTTTTGCACGAATTTTATTGTGTAAGCTTCTTTCCAATAATTACAAATCTTTTACTTTTGATGTAAGTTGTAATGGTACAACACATAGTGGTCATAAGCGTTATAACGAGTTTGTTAAAAAGTGTATTGTTGTCTCCCTTGGATAATGCTATTTTATTGAAAACGAATATGTGTTGAATAATTCATTTTTAAATACTGATCAAACACTTACAAGTATGTGAACATGGTTCACGACATATACACGGGGAGGAAAATTTGATAAGAAACATAAACAACACGCATATAATACTTATGAACCGATTGAAAATGTAAAAGTAGTATTGCTCATTTCAAGTCCAAGGTAATAATGCCCAATGTATTGTATTTTGTTATGGCAATAGGTTCAAACGTTTTAAATTTATCAAAAATTTTACCTACGTTAACACTTGTTACCGTAGTAAATATGTCCGTAACTGTTATAATTGTAATTGAATGTTTACAGATTCGTCGAGTTCGGTCTCATCGACACGTCCGGTGTGTATTGTACTAAAAAGTGCAAATCCAGTCCAGTGTGCAGATCCTCAACCAGTGCTGCCTTGCATTAAACATATTGCATTTTACAGAATTAGATGTTCGTCTACCTGGCTGCGCAGTCTGCTCAGCACATTGCTTACACTCGATCATTACGTTACGTATCAGCTGACGAAATGTTACATAACATCTTGTAAAGAAGATGCAGTTAGATGGGCAGATACAGAGACGGGCGCAACATTATTGAGTTTTAAGGATACATTATCACTGAGTAACGATTATGTAAGTGACAGTCTCGGTCTGTGGGAGGCTCTCCATGGTCTGAATATCAAGAGCCTGAGTCTGAGTTTAAAAGTAAAATATGCAGACTCGATGTCCAAGTCACTTTTATCGCTCACTCATCTGGACACGCTTAATTTAAAAGTGATTAATAACGGTCCTGGTCTGTGGGAGGCTCTTTGTGGTCTTAATATCAAAAGTCTGAATCTGAGTTTTGGGTATAGCTGTTTAAGCGTATATTATTCAGACTCGATGTCACAGTCACTTTCATCGCTCACTCAACTGGACACGCTTAGTATTGAATTGAACATTCTATGTCTGTGGGAGGCTCTCCATGGTCTGAATATCAAGAGTCTGAGTCTGAGTGGTATGTTTCTACATTTAAACGTAAAATATGCAGACTCGATGTCACAGTCACTTGCATCGCTCACTCAACTGGACACGCTTAGTATTGAATTGAATGGTCAAAGTCCCGGTCTGTGGGAGGCTCTCCGTGGTCTGAATATCAAGAGTCTGAATCTGAGTGTTCAGTACGGATGCTTTACTGTTGAGCATGCAGATTCGATAGCACAGTCACTGTCATCGCTTAAACAGCTTGAAACGCTTTCTATATATTTTTGGACATATATCGACATAAAGCTACCTCAGTCATTGAAGCATTTAAATAGCTACTGTATGACATTGCTTCCATACAAATTACGCGAACTTGTGGACACACTGTCTGCATGTACTCAGACAATCGAGAGTAACCTAGACTTTTGTTGTGCGTCTTTGGACGATACAACTTTAACTTTTAAACGAATTCCACCTGAGGAATACATTGTCGTCAAAAAGGAACTAGAGATGCTGAAAAATGTTGAAGTGAAGCGATTCCAAATATTAGACCGGACACGTCAAACCAATGTTTATGATGATGATGATACCGCGTCTGACTGGTCTGTACGTGGCATTGGTGGTGTCCATGACGATACTGAAGATGATAACGTTAACGATGTTGCATATAAAAATTTCGTTCGCGGAATGAGTAATACAATCATTAATCGAATATCAATGCGACTTCTGATTACTCCATCCTCAAACTCATGAATTTGCAATAAATGCGACTGCAACACCTGATAATGAGTATAATTGTATTTATAATGTCTCGAAAATTTTAAATAAGAATGATTATCTCTCATGGGTATCATACATTGACAGTTGGCATTGTCAAACATTAATTTAACCAGTATAAATAATCTTAACATTTTTGTGACGTTTTATTGGTGTGTAAATGTTAATGGAAAATACTTAATGAAATACATGCCTTTTTGTAAGTCTTGAAGTATACAAAAAAAAACATGAATTCTAACACACCACGCAGTTTCATTTCATAGCCAATACAGGATATCATGTACTGGCTTTTCTGCAATATTTATGTGCGAAGCAAATTATATGTGTGCGTTGTTTCTAGTTCGAGTTGAAGCACTTATATATGTACATCTTGTGCACATATTACAGAACTGCTTTTAAAAAAAGTTGCTATACCCATGACTATTGCAAAATATCAAATACATTTGATCCCTTATTAGCTATAGAATTCAAACCGCTTGTCGTCTTAGAATAATCATATAATAATATGTGTGAAGTTGCTTCTTACAGACGGTGCGTGTCATGTTGATTTTAATGTTTGTAATTGCAGTTAACAGTAACCAGATTATTTTGCACATTTATATTAATATTTTATATGCAAACAGAAAAAGTTGCATACCTTTAGTTTTCATTTAGTTTCAGGTTATTATTAGGTACTCAAATACGTCCATAATAGTATATAATTCTATATGGTATTCTTCACTATAGTTGTGTTACGCATGTCCCATCTTTATAAAACACCTGTTTGGCTGTGACTCTGAGCCAAATATCAGGTTTGGACTTATTACAACCTGGTTTTCATAATAAGGTTTGGACTTCTTACAACCGGGTTTGGACTCCTTATCACCTGGTTTGCATTATAAGGTTTGCACTCATAACAACCAGGGGACTGTTTCAATAAACATCGTAGTACACATTTACGATACGATACATTTTTTTAAGATACATTATTAATGTCCATATCATATGTTTATACATTTTCAGTACTTAATCAATTACATTGGCATCTCCAGCGCCGTATATATTTGACGAGCTTTTCGAGCTAGTTCGTATACTTATTAAGATTACAAAATTCTCTCGTATGCTACAATTGTCGTACGATCATTTATGAAACTGCCCCACGGTTTGCATTATAAGGTTTATACTCCTTAGAACAGGGTGTGCATTCAGCCTTCAGAGGTGGTGACCCTGAATATATTAATGTACGTTTTTGTTGTGTTTTTGTGCATTTTGTCTATCACATTCGTACACATGTGTTTTGCTTATAAATTTGAAATAAAGCAGCTACTAGTATTTAGTTTTAACTGAAATCTTAATTGTTGTGTGGTCCTGTGCTGTGTGGAGAAGTCGGAGTACACGTAGGAAATTCAAACTGTCACCTTATTCCAGTTATCCACATCGCATTCGTTATTGGTGACTTCCGACACACGAAAATTTCTGTTTATGTATGTAAATGATGATTTGTTAATATTATTTTCTTGATATAGATGATATCATTATTATCTGTGTTTGTATATTACACTTGTTAAAAGATGTTTACCATATATAAACTTCAATATAAAGATTAACGTTGGCTAAAGCGCATACGATAAAAACGCATTCAATATAGATAAAGATTGAACACCCATATATGTAAAAAAAAACAGTAACATGTCATACATTGTAGGAAACTTATAAGCATATATTTATTTAGCTTCACATAGTTTTGAAGAACAACTAATTAAACGAGTGAGAGTTTTATATATCTGGGGTTTATTTAAAGAACGAACATTCATAAAGTAATAATTAGTCTGTAAATTTTCAAAACATATGTGTGTGTGTTTACAACAAATGAATACAAATAAAAAATATTTGTTGACATTAGTCTGATTTATCATGTTATCGTTATTTTAACGGCGTTGGGTTATTTCTTTTTATGTTAGTTTGTTGCCTTTTGTCCTATATGAGCATATATAAACAAGGGCTGTTTGTAAAACATGCATGCCCCCCATATGGGCTCTCAGTTGTAGTGACAGCCATTTAGTAAATATGTTTTTTGTCACTGTGACCTTGACCTTTGACCTAGTGACCTGAAAATCAATAAGCATCATCTGCGAGTCATGATCAATGTACCTATGAAGTTTCATGATCCTAGCCATAAGCTTTCTTGAGTTATCATCCGGAAACCATTTTACTATTTCGGGTCACTGTGACCTTGACCTTTGACCTAGTGACCTGAAAATCAATAGGGGTCATCTGCCAGCCATGATCACACTACCTATCAAGTTTCATGATCCTAGGCATAAGCGTTCTATAGTTATTATCCGGAAACCATTTTACTATTTCGTGTCACCTTGACCTTTGACCTAGTGACCTGAAAATCAATAGGGGTCATCTGCGAGTCATTATCAATCTACCTATCAAGTTTCAAGATCATAGGTATATGCGTTCTTGAGTTATCATCCGGAAACCGTTTTACTATTTCGGTTCACCGTGACCTTGACCTTTGACCTAGTGACCTGAAAATCAATAGGGGTCATATTCGATTCAGTATCAATATACCTGTCAAGTTTCATGATCCTAGGCATAAGCGTTCTTGAATTATCATCTGGAAACCATTTTACTATTTTGGGTCATAGTGACCTTGACCTTTGACCTAGTTACTTCAAAATCAATAGGAGTCATCTGCGAGTCATGATCAATGTACCTATGAAGTTTCATGATCCTAGGCCTAAGCGTTCTTGAGTTATCCGGAAACCATCTGGTGGACGGACCGACAGACCGACCGACATGTGCAAAGCAATATACCCCCTCTTCTTCGAAGGGGGGGGGGCATAATTAATATGGATTTCTGTATTTTGCATTATATGACACCAATTTGCAAATCTTAAATATGTGTACCTTGACGAATACATTTTCTTCACAATCAAAACATCTGTGCCTTACTCAAATACCGGAAATTTATGAATGAACGTTTACTATCTTCATATCTTAATCTGAAAAAAAAATATTTTAAAATGTTTTTGCGTATATTATTATTTCTCTAGAGAAATTGTGATAAACAATTGCAACTTGTTTCGTTGCGTGTGATATTTCACTTTTTGAAAGTAATTTTATGTTTTTAATGTGTATTATTAATATACATAAAATACATACTATTACTTTCAAAAAGTGAAATATCACATACAACAAAACAAGTTGCAATTGTTTATTCCATATTTCTTTAGAGAAATAATCGATGCAGACGATGTCAAACACTACTTTATTACAGACAATTTGTAAATTAGCAATAAGAAAAACAGTAGAAAAACGTATATAATATGCAAAAACAAAACAGCCAGCGCAGAAGTAACAAACCTTTAAAACTTGAAAGTTAATTACTTCAACGAACTTTTTACTGCATTTGTGTTTGTTTAATTAAGATTATTTGCAGAATAATAAAAACGTTTAAAGTAATTTTCGCATGTTTATTGACAGAAGTAGAATATGCAGAGGATATAAAACAGTACACAAACGCATGCGATATAAAAAAAGACGGACACAATCTAAGGCAAAGAAATCATACAGCCCCGTAAAATTAATATAAATAATAGTTTTCACTAATTGTATGTGTAATGTTTTTTTATGGATTATTGCACAAGTATTATAATTATTTAATCACAGTATAAGATAATTGCTATTCATTTTCGAATTTCGCTTCTTAAATGTCCGACTTTCTGTGATATTGCTGATATTTTAATCACGGTCTCCATATGAAACTTGTTCTGTGAAAACTGGGCTTAATGCATCTGCGTAGTGTCGTCCCAAGTTAGCTAATGAGGGAGAAACATTCTGCATAAAGTGGATCATAGGTTAGAAGACTTCGGTTGAACAAAACATTCCATGAAAAGCGGAAATTGCTGTCTCTGATTAGCCCGTGTGGACCGCACAGGCTAATATGTAATGACACGTAACGCATATGCATTTAGCCTAGTTTTCCCAGAACGAGGTTCATATATGACCAGTCGTGTAGAACAGTGGTGCTATTTAAATGTGTAGCGTAGTGCTACACTTTAACTGTATAAGTATGATAACACAACTCAGTCAATTCATAACACTAATTTTATTTGATACAAAGTTCTTTTAATTTACAATCTTAAGTTATTAATAATTTCAAAAGACTTATAAAATTACATAACAAAAACCTATTCTACCTCCTAACACTAGTGTCCTGTCATGTCTTGGGGTAAGCATTATATAGGCCGAGATGTATGTACTGGACATCAGGCATCATACGATAAAATGTATCCTTTGATTAATTAATTGGATATAATTATAAGGTACACTGCCCTACCTATCTGATCGTTTAGGTCTTTCGTATTCAATTATGATTGTCAATATGTAGCCACCGCTCCCAAGCTATATTCGTCCGTATGTTATGTACGACTACAACTCGCAACGGGTTTTATCGTGCAGTTCCATCATGGCCTTCATATCTGAATGCCAATCTAAACAATTCCCCGTCATTGGTGTATTTATCTTACGACTGAATATATTTCCATGCACCCCGATGCCAGATTGTATCTTTGTCTGTTCAATATTGGTTATAGAGAGAATTTGCCAACTGAGTTTCTTATTGTTTATACTTTCAATGTTTACAGAATTTTGTCTTTTGATATATAATACATGTATAATATTTATTTAGTATTTATTATATTTACTTTGATAACTTTATAATCCATCTTGCTATACGACAAATGGCTTAATACTTCGGCCTTAGGCGGCCTGTCTCGAATAATGATGGTTCTATTTGACAAATAGAAAACCTCACTGAGAGCCCTATGGCAGAATAGTGACCAGCCAGGCAGCCCCAAATAGTATATGGACCGAAGTCGAAGGCTGAGGTCCGTATACTATTTGGGGCTTCCTGGCTGGTCACTATTCTGCGATTGCGCCTTAAGTGAGGTTTTCTATTTCTTATATACCGAACAGGTTTGTGCAGATAAATGTCGATAGAAATAAAAATTAATAACACAAGATAAAGTCCATAAACATTTATCAGTTACTATTAAGTATGCGAGTTGTCTCCCTGCGAAAGTTGAACACGGAAAAATTCGCTTCTTTATACTTTATACAAAATTCATTTTTATTGTAAATCATTTTGCATATTGAGATGCATCTTATATTAAGGTAACTGCTTATATCACAGAAAACATGTTGCGAAACATTGATCCCAAATATGGCATTTAATTTTTGTATTTTTTAAGATGATATTAATAATTTAAAAAAAACACACACACTCGTGACCTGACAAAAGAATCGATACAATTAAGAATATGTACGGCATTATTGTTGTGCGCGAGTTGTCTCCCTGCAAAAAGTAGGACTGGGAAATTTTCGCTCTTATATACAAAATTTATTTTTGTTGTAAAGAATTTCACATATTGAGATACATTAAATATAGTTATATCTGCATTTATTACAGACAATATGTTTCTAAACATTGATCATAAATATAGCATTTAATTTTTGTATTTTTTCAAGATGTGATTATTAATACAAGACACACGCTTGTACCCTGCCAAACGAATCGTGCGTTTACCCTTACTATAGTAACTATATGAAACAGACATTTCTTCTTTGTAAAACTTGCACAAATGTTACAAATAAATATTCTAGCGGTCACTATTACAAGCGCGCGCATCTTTACAGGGCACTATTCAAAATAGCGCCCGCTGACTATGCGCGCGCATCTTTACAGGGCACTATTCAAAATAACGGACCTGTAAAGTTGATATACGCAAAGAAGAAACAAATTTATGTGAGGTATAATATTTAAAAATAGTTATTTTATATTATAATGAATGAATTAACATCGCTATTGACCGAAAACAAACCCTTTCTTTACCTTCACTAACTGCCTTTTCATTTTTTTATTAGGTAAAGGGTTACATCTGTGCGCAAAAAAAACACTACGCAAGTAAATGTATCGATATTTTTGCAGGATTTTTTGATACGACGAATATTCGTTTGTAAATAACTGCTATTCCCCTGTTAACCACAGAAAAGCGTTAAAATTATATAATTGAAAAGCTGTTGTTTATGGATTGACATCAAATTATACGTTCAACATAATAGTATTTTATCGTTCAATGTTTACCGCCTACGGTGTGTCTATTGAATAATTCCTAACACATCTATGGTTCGGCCATGAAAATAGTTACTATCTCGTCCATTGCAAAGTGTCGTGTTCTAGTTCATCTTTAATGCTTCTAAAGAACGTGATAACAGTGTGTTTAAATGACGATTTTTGAAATAGTTGTATATATTCGGAAAAAATGTATGCATTATCTTTAAACAAGCGTAATGACGCTCTCGACTAAAAACAATGTCTCAAATAATAATACATTAAAGGATAATCACCATTCGAAATTGGTAAAATAATAAAGCATTTGGGACGCGTTTCCTCGATAATTGGGATACTACGTCGACTTGTATTACTAAAGCGGTTCTGTTTCGTCACCCATCATGAAAGGTGGCGAGGGGCAGCGGTAGCGCGTTGACTTTGACTTTCAGAGGTATCGGGTTCAAAACACGAGGATGACAATATGTTTTTGTCAACGTTGTTTTTTCTTGGTTTAACAATTTGTTAAAATTATAGATATCTTAGTAAACAAATTAGACGATATTTTCCACAAAAAAACGAAAATCTGTGAACAAGTCCCTTTCAGCTTTTATTTGTACATACGAACGACTCAAAGCGACCTGATATGTGGACCCGGAATGTGTTCTAGATGTGTTACCTTATTAACTATTTGACTCACAAAAGTTGATACGAATTTTGAATTCTAACAGCAATGCCCAGCTTTTGTTGTTTGTTACTGATACATATTTGTTATTTTAGTGTGGTCTTATGTGGTGTGTGTGTGTGGGGGGGGGGGGGGGGGGGGGGGGGGGGAGTCGCCTGAATACCAGCAGGAAAGCCAACGTGTCCGGTATATTGACCACCAATCAAACTCACTTTCTTCCGGGAAGGGTTGTTGAAACCGGGTCGCATAGGTAAGAAACGCGTGAACCAACCACTGCGCTAACCTGACAGCATGTTGAAATTGGCTGACAGTGTGTGTATGTCGAAGTATATAAGGTCTTTTTCGAGCTATAGGCTACATTATGTGTGGACTCGCGATATGCTCCAGCACTCCTACTCAATTAGCTTACTAGACGCACGAGGATTTGACGAATTTTGAATAATAGTTTTAAATACCCAGCTATTTCGTTGTTATTGAAAGATGGTGCACTGATTGTTGTGGTCTTGTGTTGTTGGGAAAAACCGGAGTACCCAGAAAAAAAACCGCCTGTCCGGTACGGTAACCATCAACTAAATTCACATGCTTCCCGGAACGGGTCGCCTAGGTAAGAAGCGAGTGGCTCATCTACTGCGCTAAGGCTACTAACCTAGAGACTCGAAAATTTGGCGGACAAATATTGCACGGATTCGAACCCTGATGTCGACGTTAGTAATTTTTTCGAAATGTAAGAAAGTTTTTCAAGTATGCGCAACTATTTGGAACGATTCGTCTTTTAAAGCGTCTCTAATAATCACGCCGGGTATGCTAATACTTCGTTGAAGGATGGCACTTCACTAACAGAGAACAACAAACGCCACGCGCGAGAGGTAAGTTCCTCTGTTTTATTTAAAGTTATATCCTAAAGATTAGTTTTTAAGACAAGACACATGGTCGAGTTGATAAATGGTGTATCCTTTTGTATTGGGAATACACAATTTCACGGAGGAATGGTACTGTTTTGCCCAAAAAAAAGAAAATTCGATCGGAAAACTGCATAAACTGGATGAACAGTACACATTTTAACAAAATAAAACTACTTAGAATTATTGCAAGAAATTGTTTTCTATTCCAGCATGTAGAGTAATCACTGTGCTTCAAATACTGAAATTTTGATAGTATTCAATGAAATATAAACAAAGATAGTGCATGTTGTAATAGGTGGCATACATAAAGTTGCATGCACTTTGTTTACCGATAAAGGGCACTTCAGATTACGGAGACTTTCAACAAAGCGGGCACTCTAATAACTGAGTTTTATTTTTATCTTTTATCTTTAGTACAGATGAACTTCTGCTGACTATGCTCCGCGACCATGTGGTTTCTCAAACTGGCTCTATGAGTGTACACTGTATCACATACATTGCACTTGAACACTTTTTCTTTCGAGCAAACGAGAACATGTTCACGTTGGGCAGACAGGCAGGTGAAGGTCTTGCGACAATGTACACACGCATATGGTTTTGCTCCTGTGTGCGTGTTCAGGTGGTCTTGAAATTTAGAATTCTGCCAATATATCTTACCACAGTTTGAAAATGGACATTTCTTGTCATAGTTCACAACCTCTACCTCATGGGTTTTCTTGTGGAATTCCATGTAGTTACGAGTGGAAAAAAAACTTTCCACAAATTTCGCACATGATTGGCCTATGTTTGTCCTAAATGTGTTTCCTTTTATCTTCCTCAGTCTTAAAGAACTGAATGCACACTGAGCACTTTATGCATCCATCCTCATGTGTCTTCAAATGACGCTTCAAGTAGGCTTTCCTAGCATAATTGGCCTCACAAATTCCACACGAGAACCGTTCGATTGTACACAATGCTTCTTCTAAACTAATGTCCAACAACGAACCGTCGGCGGCATTCATAAGCTCCGATTCACTCATCCTGTAATACATAATTGTGTCACTTATATGCAACTTCATATGCAGCATGTGTTGTGTTTATATTAAAAACAAAGTCGGATATGCATAACTTTTTACACCACTGTCGTGTGATTTAATCGACCCCGCCCGTTCTTTTATTGCTATTTTTGTTTACTGGCATTGAGCCAAAAGGTTCCAATAGATTTCGGACCTGCATCGCTGCTGATATTAATCTCTGAGAGGCAGTTTAAGCAGAGTGATTATTCATGACATGCTATCTAATATATAAGTAAATAGTCTTAGTACCTTCATTTGGACATAAAGATAAATGCTTTAGATCAACCGTTTTGAACGTAATTTAAAATATATGGTCATATATATTTTACTCATTAGACATATCCAATTTGTTTAACATTTCCCTTTCACATTTATACCAAATCATAATCATATACTAAGGGTTAAGAACATGCTTATGTAATTCGTATTTTATTTGCGTACTAAGTACATACATTTTTATTTATTGCCTGCTTACTGTAACAGTATTCCACAGCGAATTCTGCATTTTTGATTCACAAAAAACGAGTGTGTTATATCTGGAAAAAAGAGTCTAGATGTCGGGAAACGAAGTGCCATTGTTTTTTAGATGATCGGTAAACGAAGTGCAGATGAAAAATGTGCATGCGACTCTTAAAACATTTGCATTTTCTCAAATACATTGGTAAACTAAAATGTAACATGTTGTAACATTACTGGATATATTGATCTTTTATTTCGAATAGTAATCACGTTCTTGATTTATTTCCAAGTATGTTTATTTTGTTAAAAAATGTACTGATCATTCAATTCATGCTGATTATCGATGGAATTTTATCGTTATTTTTATAAT